>NC_132793.1:65217500-65375000 GCF_048418805.1 Vulpes vulpes
AAATCATTTAAGCATAATTGTAATTGGGATTTTTTTCTCATTATTGAGTTTTGGGTGTTCTTTATATATTCTGAATACAAATCTTATACCAGACACAAATATTTGCAAATATTTTCACCCAGATTGTGGCTCATCTTTTCATTCCCTTAACAGTATCTTTCAAAGGCTTCTATGTTTAATTTTGATTAAATTTAACCTAGCAATTTTTTAACAGATCATGCTTTTTGTTTTACCTAAAGAATCTTTACCTAAGGTTTTACATAAGGCAAGATCGCAAAGATTCTTTCCTATATTTTTCGTCTTGAAGCTTTCTAATTATGTGCACTATATGTATGTATATTATCCATTTTGAGTTAATTTTTGTTATATATCAAGTTCTTTTTTTGTTTTTAACATATAGAGATCCAATATTTCAGGCACAATTTGTTGAAATCACAGTTCTTTCTTCATTGACTTGCCTTTTATACCTTTGTCAAAAGCCAAGTAATTATAGTGTATAGGTTTATTTCTGGACTCTATATTATGTTCCATCGATCTATGTGCCTATCATTTTATTAATATTACACTGACTAGGGGATCCCTGGGTGGCGCAGTGGTTTGGCGCCTGCCTTTGGCCCAGGGCGCGGTCCTGGAGACCCGGGATCGAATCCCACGTCGGGGTCCCGGTGCATGGAGCCTGCTTCTCCCTCTGCCTGTGTCTCTGCCTCTCTCTCTATCTCTCTGTGACTATCATAAATAAATTTAAAAAAAAATTTTTTTTAAATATTACACTGACTAGATTATTGGAGCTTCTTGTTAAGTCTTAAAATAAGGTAGTGTAAGTTCTAAACTTCATTTTTTATTTTGTTTATGCTTTTCTAGATACTGTGTCTTCCTAAGTACATTTTAGAATCAATTTGATAATGTTTACAAAATCTTAACTGGATTTTTTTTTTGGAATTGCTTTGAATCTATGTGTATTATTTTAGAGAAAGGTGACAGTTCAAGCAATGGTGAGTTTTCCAACCTATAAACACATATTTCTCCATTGGTGTCTGTCTTAATTTCCTTCATTTGTGTTTTATAATTTTCAGTAACAAGTCTTACATATATTTTATTAGATTTGTATATAGGCATATTATTTTCAGCACAATTATAAGTAGTATATTTTAAATTTCCAATTGTTTATTAGTATATAGAAATACAATGAATTTTTGTATATTGAACTATTATCTATAACCCTACTGCACTCACTTTTTATTTTAATAATTTTTCTGTAGATTCTTTGAAATTTTCTATGTAGGCAAGATGTTGTCTCTGAATGGAAATAGTTTTAGTGCTTTTTTTTCCCAACTTGTGTGTTTTTAATATATTTTTTAACCCTATTGTACTGGCTAGAACTTCCCATAGTATGTTGAATAGGAGGGTGAGGACATCTTTTCTTTAGTACAAATCTTAGGTGAAAAGAATTTAGTCTTTAACTATTAAGGACAATGTTACCTGAAAATTTTGTGAGGATGTCCTTTATCAGGATAAGGACACCCCCTTCTACTCATGATTTGCTGAGTTTTTAATCATGAATCAATCTTGAATTTGGTGGAATGCTTTTTCTTCATCTATTGAGATCTATGGTGGTAAATGTCTAACAACTAACATTCTGAGAAGAAAACTATGAATAGTGCTCCTATGAACATCCATGTGCAAGTATCTGTTTACATATCTGTCTTCTATTAACCCCAGTTTTCTTTTGATTAGTGTTACTATGACATGGTTTTCTTCATGCTTTCATATTTAACCATTGATGTTTTTGTATTTTGGTAGGCAGCATATGGTTTGGTTTTGCTTTTTGTAACCCATCTAAAAAAACAAACAACACATTTTAAATTTAATTGAGGTGCTTAAGCCATTTGTATATATTATTGATATTCTTTAGTTTAACTATACTAAGTAGCTATTTGTATTTGATGGTATCATCTTTTTCTTGCAGCCTTTTTCCTTTTATCTTGCCTCCTTTTGGATTAATTTTCTTTTATGATTCCATCTTGTTGGCTTATTAGCTACTTTTTAAAGGAGTGCATTTAGAGTTAATGAAATATCTCTCTATCAAATGTTCCTTCAAGTAGGATTACATCATTTCAAATAGAGCATAAAAATCTCAAAACAGTATATTTCAATTATCTCCTTCTTGGTCTTTGTGTTACTGTCATACATTTGTTTCAATCTATGTTATAAGTTTTATAATACATTATTATTATTACTTTAAGCTGTCAATTATCTTCTAACATGATTTTTTAATAAAAAATCAATTATTTTACATTTATCCTACCTTATTATATGTATAATAAATATACTTAGTTATTACATAATTGCCTTTCTAAAAACTCTTCCTCTTTGTGTAGATCCATAGTTCCAGATGAATCTTTTTTATTTTTTGCCAAATGGACTTTTTTTCTTAATTACTTCATTCAAAAATGAAGGCAAATAAAGATTATTTAAGATATATACAAACTCAAGGAATTCACCATCACATATTGCTATCTAATAAAAATATAATGCAAAGCACATATAAAATTTTTAATTCTATAATACTTACAAAGCTAAAAAGATTAAGGCCAACTTTAATATATTATTTAACCCAGTGTAACCCAAAATATTTCAAGATATTACCATTAAAAGTAACAAAATATTTCACATTATTTTTTACTTTTCAATATCTGATGTGAATTTTACAGTTATAGCATATCTTAATTTGACCTACTCACATTTCCAGTGCTCAAAAATCACACACAGATACTGGCTATTGTTTTGGACATCATAGGTCTAAACTACCATGACTAACCTAAAACAATCACAGTCACTTTCCTAGGGTTGGAAATAGGAACCCAAAGCAAGATACAAAGTACTTAATGTGTGTTTTGTAGGCAACTATCAAAGTGTAGAACTCAGAATTCATATCTCCTCTTCCTATGACTTCTCAGTTATAATAATGATAACAATTATACCATTCTGAATGTATGATCATCTTGGATTTATGTTACCTAAAATTTTGGTAAGTTAGGACTATATCTACAAGGGGATATAGAAACAGCTGACCAATCCTTATGTGATGGCAACTTGCCACTTTCTTCCTTAGTCCTATAATACAAAAAAAAAAAAACTGAACAAATAATCCATGTACTGCATGTACCTAGTACCTGGCCCAAACCTCTCAGCAATGTACTGACATAGATCTTCTGCTCATGACCTAATTGTCGATAGCATCCAATTTTCAATTTTCCAATCTTTCTCTAAGGTCTTGCAAGCAAATAAGTATAAATTACTCAAATCTTCAATTCCTCAAGTTCTTTGGTTGCCCCTTTGCATACATGTTGTGCTCAGTAGCAGAATGGAGAGGAAAGATTTAGCTGATTGATAAACCTCCTGTTAATCTAAAATAGTATATCTACTCTGGAACCTGCTTCTCTGGAAGGAATAAAGGAGTGATATTTAAAAGCAATGTTCCCAGTAGTGTAACAGATTCTCTGAAAAAAGATTTCCCTTCACAGAACTATCAAGGCTCTATAGTAAAATATGCAAATATATAAAACAATATTGTTTTATATGATAACCCATGTATATATAATCTCCTTACAGTATGCAGGTATTTAAGTAGTAAAATTTGAGATCTGATATGGAAGCATTTGAAATGGCACATAGAGCCCTGTTCTCTAACATCCTTCATCTTCTAATCTTATTTTTAGGAAAAAAGGATAGCTCTTTATCTCTTTCAAAATTACATAGAAAAGGATTACTAGATACATTTCTGTGTGCCATAATTTGCTCTTATATTGCCATATTTGGAAGACTCTACAGATACTGGTTGTGTTTTGGGCTCTAAAATCAGCCTGACGTAGCTAAATCCTAGTTCCAACAAATATACTAGTTCTTTTAAATGGGAATATTTCTTTCTTTACATCAATTTTCTCAAATGTATAACATACGACATATAGACAGATAATGTTGATATTCTATAGAAATAATAGAATTAGATGACATCACATCCATGAAATATCACCATAGAGCTTTACAAAGAAAAAAACTCAATAAATATTATCTCTGCATCTGTTTAGTTGATTGCTTGATATCTTACCAATGGGTCTTTTTCTATTCCTTTTTTTCTTTTTGGTGTGTCTTGTATTTTTTGTTTAAATGTTAGACATTATATGTAGAAGAGTGATAGAGATTGGAGGAAATATGATTGATGGGGGGGGGGGACTATGCTTCTTTTTTTTTTTTTTCCTCTGGTTAGACCATCCATGAGAATGGTTGAATTAATCTAGTCCATAGGCGATTTGGGCTTGGGATTTGTTATTGGTACAGTTTTCTTTGTTACTAGTACACCAGCAACTTCAAATTTTTCCATCAGTGGACTACTGCTTTCTTATAGTTGGATAGAGCAAGAAGTGCCAGAAGTTTCTCTGGTATTTTTGTTCCACCTTAAGCTATCAGAAGACTATGCATTCCCTGCACCACAAAAAGGGAGTTTTATCACATTTTTTTCCTCTCTCACTTGCACACTGCCACTGTTTGGTATATAGGGTGAGGGCTTTCTCAGTTCCCCTACTCAGGCCTTAGTTTTAGGCAAATCATGTGTGCTGTGACTGCTCTTGCTTCTAATTCTCAGGGGAGAATCTCATCATCCTTTAAAATTAAGTTCATTTGGTTGCACTGTAGCTCAGCTTTCTAACACCCCTCCCCAAGTTATGACTTTAAGTATCATCTTTTTGTTTTTGTTGTTCTTAGAATGTAATGTTCTCTTCTGACTTACTACATCCTAAGATAAACACCTATACTGAAACATTCTAAGAAGTCATTCTCATCCTTTGACAAGAATGACTAAGTTATTTGTAAGGATACAGTCACATGACACTATGCATGCAAGATACTTGGTAAATATTCCAAATCAAGTTCACTTTTGGAGAGTACTTAAATTCAGAAGTTGAATTTTTATATCATCAATTAAACACTGTAATCCTGTAATTCAATAAACTAAACTGAAGTAAACTATCCATAGCAGCCTTACATAATAAAATGGCTTATTACACATAGATATATATACAACACATAATATCCAAATATGTTTTTAGTGGTGGCAATATACCTTTGTGGGGTTTTTTTGTTGTTTTATTTTTTTTTTGGTAATATACCTTTTTATCAGTATTTTCATTCTATTGCAATACTAAAAGAAATCTCAGAGACTTGATTTGGAAAAACAAATGCTTTTTGGAAAATCAATTAAAAACTGTAATAAATTATGTAACAGTGAACTTCTAGAGTCTGATAGTTTTATTTAAATGAGGTTATAAGTCATAATCCAATCTATATAATAAAAATAATCAATTAAAACATCTTAGAATCTTTTGCCAATATATTCATATCAGAGACCATGTAAAAAATATTATTTTTTCAATATTCATCACTGGGGTATGTAGGAGTAATTTTTAATGGAGAAATATAAAATATTCACATGATGAAAACTATTTTTATCAAAATCAAAAATTATATTGAATTGTTATGCATTATCACAATAATTGGATTACAATATCTTTAACAAAACCTCTCTTATGTTACATTATAATGTGATGCCTAAAAGATATATTTAGAAAAATTTTTATTTAAGAGAAATTCTCCACAAGGGATGCTGAGCATCAAAATCTCAAGCTTGAAGTTTTACATATTGGCAGCTCTGAAAAGCATACAGAAAAATGTTGGTAAGACCACCCCACAAATCATTATCAAGGGTTTCTCAACCTCATCACTGTTGACTGGATAATTACTGTGGGAGCTGTCCTGTGACTTCTTGGTTATTTAGTAGCATTCCTGACCTTTACCCCCTAAATGCTAATAGTACCCATCCAATAATAACAAACATTACCAAATATCCCTTTTTGTGTGGGGACAAATGCACTCCTAATTGTGAACCATAACTAGTCCCTGGCATAACATATCCCCATCACCAGTTAAACCTGAAGTATACATCCAAAAGTAAACAGTCCCAAATTCTGAGAACTGAGGCCTCATGAGTTCTATATTCAAATATATATGTGTGCCAAATGTATGTGTAAATAGCTTTTAAAAGTCTATAGGATATTCACTGAGAAGAAATTATCATGAAGTGGCCAGAAACAGGCTGAGAATATGGCAGAGTAGGAAAACCCTAAGCTCACCTCCTCCAATGGATACAATTAGACAACACTCACATCAGCATAAATAACCCAGAAAATGACCCAAGGACTGGCAGATGAAACTCCACAACTAAAGGTAGAAAAGAAGCCACATTGAAGAAGATAGGAAGGGTAAAGACATGGTTTGGGAGGGAATAGGACCATGGCTCTCTGCAAATGGGAGTAAGCCATGGAGCAGAGCAAAGGGTAAGAAACAGACTATCACATAGTGGAGCACACACAAGGAAAATGAATCCCATTATATTTGGCTTTTAAAGGAAGAGGAGCTGAATTTTTTGAGTTCTGACAACGAGCAGGTCTTAAAGTCTGGAATCTTAAAAATCTGTAGGCTCAGCTCTGGGAGAATCTGGAGAGTATTAGGAAGTGAAGTCCCTGACCTTAAAGAGACAACAGGACAAACTCTCCGCAGAGATAGAGCATAGAAGTGGCAGCTTGAAAAATGCCTGGGGCACATGGGAGAGACATTTATTTACTCATCTCAGAGCATGGTCAGAGAGGCAGAGATTTCAGGGAGACACCTCCAGGAAGAAAGGAGCTAACAGGTATCATATCCCTTTCCAGCCATCCATATAAACACATGGCCAGCTGTGGGAACCAGTAGAGCACCTTCACTCACTACCTAGCTTGCTTACACCAAGCCCTGTCCCACCCCGTTCACCCCCATGCTTCAGTGGATCTGCCCTTTCCAGTCACTCTAATCATGCTTGCTTCACTCTTGTTGCTGCAACTCCCTGCCCCCAAAAGATCAGTGCATACACGGACAACACCGTGTCCACCAACCCATGGCCTCAGTGCAACAGTGGCAGTGGGAGGTCTCATTTCACAAGCAGACCAGCACAACCTTGTTAAAATGCATTTCATCCAGTCAGGGACAAAATATAGCCCACAACTGGCCAAGAGAGCCTTTGCAGACAACTGATCTGAAGGAAAAAGCAGCCAGGACACAATGGCAAGACACATGCAACATATGTAAGAAACACTCTCTGAAGCACCAGGTCCTGGGAAATGTGGAACACAGTATTGGAGGGTACTCTAAGACCTCTTCTTCATAAGTCCATTATCCTCAAGAGCAAGAGACATAGTTGATTTTCCTAATATAGAGAGACACAGAGTTAGACAAAATGAGGAGACAGAGGAATATGTCCAAATGAAAGACTAGAACAAAACTACAACAGAAGATCTGAGCAAAATGGATATGAATAATATTCCTGATAGAGAATTTAAGGTAATGATCATAAAGATAATGGACTTGAGAAAAGAATGGAGGACGTAAGTGTGACTTTTAACAAAGAGATTAAAAAAGAAACAATCAGAGATGTAGAACACAAAGTGAAATTAAAAATACAGTTGATAGAATAACAGGCTAGGGGAAGCAGAGGAATGAATTAATGACCTGGAAGACAGAGTCTGGAAAGTAATCAAGCTGAGCAGGTAAGAGAAAAAAAAATATATTAGGCAAAATGAGAATAGACTTAGGGAATTCAGTAACTGCATAAAGCATAACAATATTCACATTATAGGGATCCCAGTAGAAGAAAAAAGAGACAAAGGGGGCAGAAAAAATTATTTGAAGAAATTATAGCTGAAAATTTCCCCAACCTGGGAAGGAAACAGATATCTGGATGCAGGAAGCAGAAATCAACCCAGGGAGGTCTATATGAAAACATATGGTAATGAAAGTGGCAAAAAGTAGTGATAAAGAATGATTTTATAAGCAGCAAGAGAAAATAAGGCAGTTACATATGGATATACATGAGTAGTTCAGTCAGTTAAGCATCCAGCATGTGATTTCAGCTCTGGTTATGATCTCATGGGTCATGGGGTTGAACCCTGCACTGGGCTCTGTGCCTGGGGGGAGTCTACTTGAGATTATCTCCCTCTGTACCTCCCCTGACTTGTGTTTTCTCTCTCTCTCTCTCTCTCTCTCTCTCTCATAAATAAATAAATAAATAAATAAATAAATAAATAAATATTTTTTTAAATAAATTTTTGTATTTTTATTTTTGTAAAAGATTTTACATACTAGGGGAAGCTCCATAATACTATCAGATTTTTCAGCAGAAACTTTTCAGGCCAGAAGAGAGTGATATTATGTATTCAAAGTGCCAAAAGGGAAAAATCTATAGCCAAGACTACTTTATCCAGTAAAGGTATCATTCAAAATAGGAGAGATAGTTTCTTTGACAAACAAAAACTAAAGGAGTTCATGACCATTAAACCAAAAAATATTAAAAGGAACTCATTGAATGGAAAGGAAAGACCATAAGTGATAACAAACATTAAAATATGCCACCATATACCAAAAGTGTGGGTGGCAGAGGAGTAAAGAAAGGGTTCAAACTTAAGCAACCATCAATTTAACATTGACTGTTATATGCCAAAGATGTTTTATAAATATCTAATAGTAATCACAAATCAAAAACCAGTAATAGATAAAGAATAAAGAGAAAGAAATTCAAGTTTATTATGAAAGAAAACCAACAAACCATGAAAAAGAGAAAAGAACAGAGAAAAACTATAAAAACAAGAAAACAAGTAACAAAATGGCAGTAAAACATACTTATCAATAATTACTTCGAATGTAAGTGGACTAAATGCTCCTGTCAAAGGCATACAGGGAGACAGTGGATTAAAAAAAAAAAAAAAAAAAAAAACAAGACTATTCTATATGTTGCCTAAAAGAAACTCATTTGTTGATATAAAGATATCTGCAGACTGAGAGTGAGGGAATGTAGAAACATTTATCCTGCAAATGGATGTCAAAAGAAAGCTGAAGTAGCAATATTTATATTGGATAAAAAGACTATAAGAAAAACAAGGATAGGCCACAGCCAGCACAACTAAAAAGGCAATCAACTGAATGGAAGAAGATACTTGCAAAAGACATATTCAGTAAAGAGTTAGTTTCCAAAATATATAAAGAACTAATACAACTCAACATCCAAAAAACAAATAACCCAATTAAAAAAATGGGAAAAAGACATAAACAGAAGTTTCTTCAAAGAAGACATCCAGATAGCCAACAGACCCATGAAAAGATGTTCAATGTCACTCATCATCAGGGAAATGCAAATAAAACCACAATAAGATTAAACCTCACACATGTCAGATGGCTAAAATAAAAAACACAGGAAACAACAAATGGTGGGAGGGATGTAGAGAAAAAGGAACCATTGTGAACTGAAAGACTGTTTTGAGGTTCTTCAAAATGTTAAAAATAAAACTACTCTATTACCTAGTAATCACACTACTAGGTATTTACCCAAAAAATACAAAAACACTAATTCAAAGGAGTAGATGACCTCTGTTTATTGCAGCATTGTTTGAAATAGCTAAATTATGGAGGCAGCCAAAGTGTCCGTTGATAGATGAATGGATAAAGAAGAGGTGGTACATAGATACAATAGATTATTCAGCCATTAAAAAGAATGAAATCTTGCCATTTGCAATTACCTGGAAAGACCTAGAGAGTATAACACTAAGTGAACTGTCAGTTACCATTTGATTTCACTCAAATGTGGACTTTAAAAAACAAAATAAATAAAAAGGGGTGGAAAAGAGACAAACCAAAAGCACTCTTAACTACAGAGAACGAACAGATGGTCCCAAGAGGGGACATAGGTGGGGCAACGGGTGAAATAGTGATAGGATTAAAGAGTACAATTATCATGATGAGCACAGAATAATGCATATAAGTATTGAATCACCAAATTGTACACCTGAAACTAACATAACACTGTATGTTAACACTGCTGGAATTAAAATTAAAAACTTAATAAAAAATGAAGTGGCCAACACATAAGTCTTGTCAAGATATTTCTCTAAACTTGAAAAAGAGTAGCAACTTAAAAATTAGACATTTAAATAGAGAGAGTACTACTATAGTGTCTGAAACTCGTAAGGCACACATGTATTGTACAATTACCTGGGTCACACTAATTATGACATTTCTTGGAGGGCACATAATTTAGGATTACAAAACACCACAGACCTTTGGTTTCCACATGACATCATTTTCAAACATCAGGGAGTTTATTTTCTCATGAAACAGAAAATTAAATGCAAGTTGGAATTTATAACAATGGTATTGAAAACAGAACAGCAAAACTGCTTATAAAATGGCAAGTAAAAGATACTTAAAGAATCCAAAAACAAAAACAAAAACAAAATCTATGTCCTATTTGGCATCATCTCATGCATTTGAGGGAGCAATAGGGTAAAAAAAATGTATTATGATCCATAATTTTTCTCAGCCTCCTCTTCCCAGCCCCCACTAGGATCCCACACCAGTCTTCATCTGTTCAGTCAAGTTTTCCTCACCTTCCACCACATTCTGAGGAAGGAATGTCTCAGACAAACAAGTTTCTGAAGCTTTCAAAGGTGGAAAGGGACAAGTGGTGACGAAAAGAGATACAGCCCACCCACAGGTGAACTTTTTATAATAATAAAAGAGTAAGTGAGGAAGAAGAATAGGATAGAAGAGAGAAGAAAACAATTTTTCAAGTCTGAAGTGGAAATGATTTGGCTGGAACTTGGAAAATGAGAGGGGTTTAAGCCAATGAAGAGAGTATGAGAACTTTAGGGGGGAGAAAAGACATAAGAACTACCACAGAGTGTTTTGAATTGGGTCTATTTTAAAGTTTTTTGAAAGACATAAGGATAGAATTTTTTTTTTAAGATTTTATTTACCTATTTCAGAGAGAGTCAGAAAGCACACAGAGGGAGAGCGAGAAGCAGACTCTCAGCTGAGCCTGAGGCAGGGCCAGGCTCGAACCCAGTACCAGGACCATGACTTGAGCCAAAGGCAGACACTTAACCAACAGAGCTACCCAGGCACCCTGAGCATTTCAATTTCTTTTAAATTACTTCTAGGGGATCCCTGGGTGGCGCAACGGTTTGGCGCCTGCCTTTGGCCCAGGGCGCGATCCTGGAGACCCGGGATCGAATCCCACATCAGGCTCCCGGTGCATGGAGCCCGCTTCTCCCTCTGCCTGTGTCTCTGCCTCTCTCTCTCTGTCTGTGACTATCATAAATTTAAAAAAAAAAAAAAAAAAAAAAAAAAAAAGAGTGATCCAGTTTTTTAAAAAAAATAAAATAAAATAAAATAAAATAAAATAAAATAAAATAAAATAAAATAAATTACTTCTAGCCACATGTCCTTTGTTTCTCTGAATGTGATCCCTTGCAGAATCGGAAACAATTCAACCTGGGACTTATTAGCAAAAGTATATTTACATTGATGGAATTCCTACATTGAGGCAAATGGAACAATATTAGTAAAACATTTGAATGTTAAGTCACTGAGAAATGGGATCATCACTTCAGAAAAGAATTCCACAAATGTGGATAATAGTTTCCTTGGCCCTTCCTCCCCTCCTATGGACTTAACCTTGGCAATCATGGGGAATCACCATCTGGGAACAAGTACAAGGGTGTTCTGTTATAGAGCGGCCCAGAGATCAATCGGAGGCTACCTCAAAATTCTCAGGACTGTACACATGAAATTCAACCAGTACACCTTTGATTCCATATAACACTGCTTAGTTCCTTATGGCATTCTGATGGATTCCTGCTGTTTACCAGATAAAACTTTGTTAATCTAAATTATTAGCCAGTGTAATTAATGCAAATCTGGTCCTTGACCTGTGGGTCAGAGGAGAATATTAATTACATTTAACCTCTGATATTTGTCAACTGCTTTCTGTACTCATTTGAACCTCAAATCTGCTGAAGACATGAAATGCTTAAATTTATAATACATGTGAATATATTTCAACTGGACCCTGTCATATTGCGATTTTCTAAAAAATAATGTTGCATTTACACCTATGCTGTAGGCTAGAATCTTAATGTATGGTAGTTAATGTACTGAATGGGAAATCATTATCATCCAGGACCAAAAACATACAGAAATAAACAAGAAATAGAGACAGAGTAGAAATAGCCATACTACAGTGTCTCCTAAATACATAATTTTTCCTACATAAGTAACATAATCACCCATTAAGGAAAAAGTTCTTATCTTGGTCCATGCATGTGTTCAGATAGTTAATTATTTGTTAGCTCCTTAAAGTAAAATCCTCTGCCAAGTGATGTTATAATCACGGTGAGCAGTTAAAACTTCAAAAGTTGTATCTGATGCTGCTCTGTAGAAATGCAAGCGTGTATTTGCTAATTCAATTTGTGTTTAGTGTGTTAGATGGTTTCAAAAAATAAAATCCACATCCAGAGCATTCTTTCCCAAAGCTTTTATGAGCTTTAGCGCATGCACACTTGCATTTATTCAAGATGTGGTTTTCAATTTTTTGCCCCAAATGAAATTTTTTCTAATACACTTCACACCTCCAAAACCATCACCTTTCCTAAGTAGAAAATTGTTACTGAAATGTAAGCCATCTTCACACTTTGGTAGTATTATCATTATATTTATTTTACAAGCTTGTAACTTTGAGCTTTTTACCATTTAAAATATGGCTGGTGGATTTCTTTTTTTTCTCCCTTTTTTTTAGGTGTGTGTGTCACAGGTAGAGGGGGACATTTATTCAATTCCATTATTTTTTTGTTATTGTTTTGTTACTTTTGTGTAGTAAAAGGCTCTATTACTTTCCCCAAACATAAAAATCTGAATTATAGGGATCAAAACCACCAGGAAAACCGATGTTTTCATTTAGAGAAAATTGTTAAAGAAATCCTCTCACAAAAAAAAAAAAAAAAAGAAATCATCTCACTATGTTCAATATATTTTTCATAAAACAGATGCTATAAACATGTTTCTAAACTTTCAAAAAATATTTACTCATATTTTATATATATTTAATATTTACTTATAACTGAGAGCAGTATATATATATATATATATATATATATATATATATATATATGGTATCACCCATCAATCTCCAGCTTCCTCAATTTTCTTCTCAAAATGTATTTCTGTAATGCTAGGATCTTGTGCCCACAAAAGCAAATATTCAACCCACCATTCCCTTGACTTGCCCTCTTCCCAGGTTTCTGCCTCAGGACTCAATGAATTAATAATCATTTGTGTGACCTTTAAAACAATGAAAAGGTATCTTAATCCAGAGGTTCTCAATAAGGGCAGAATTTGCCAGAATTACCTAAGGAAATTTTTTTAACTTCATACACCTGTCTCCTTTTGCCCTATCTCTAACCCAAAATTTCTAATAAAATTTATATCTGTACAAAATATTATTTTCCTTTATAGAAATTTCATCCACACATGATTTTAATGTTGTAACCAACACACATCACCTCTGAAGTATTTAACCAAAGAAGGCATTTATTTATATTACATGGTTTGTTCACATAATTATTGGACAGTCTGATTAGCAGATACAGAGTTGGGCAAACCTATAAAACTAGGCAGGATCCAGGACAGCAATCAAAATCATATCCCAAATGCAAATCTACAAGAATACTGCAGGCCACCAAATACCGGATGCTACCCCTTGCACTCCACTGTGACCACCTCAGAGCACTCTGCAGGAGCACAGCCCTGTTCCTTTTCTGCTCAGGGCATGTGAATGCTCTTGGCCCCACACCATCTAACATGAAAATAGATTCTCATCTTCGCTCTTTGGTTTACTAGCTCCCAATTCAGAATCTGGGGTGATGTATCTAATCTGCCTGGACAAACCAGAAGAGGTTTGCTGGGGAAACTAAGTATCTGCCATTTTCATCTTTTATGGGGGATTTTCAAAACACAGTTCAGATAATGGGCACACTGCAGGCTTTGAACAAAAACGTATGAGTATTTGACTTTGAGTCCCTGCTAATATAATGCTACTTTGAAATCCCTCTATTGGTAAACGCTGTACTTTTAAACATATATAATTGTTAATTTGAGTTTACTAGCAAGTTTTTTAAATCTAAATATTAATATTTTAAAGCACTGTTTCATCATACACAAATAAATATGTTTTATTAAAACAAAGAAGAGGAAATAAACCAAATAATACTGAATGAGAAAAACATACATCATTCCAGAATAGTATCTTTATTTTGTGTTTATTCTACCAATCTATACACACTATAAATCTTAATTTGCCCTTTATTTTTCATATAACAAAAGTGGTGTTGGCCTAACAATGAGAAGGCTCAGTCAGCTATGCAACTAATACACTGTGCTCCCTTGGGTGGTCATTTATTCTGTGTGTCACTGTCCTATTTTATAAAACAGATACATTAATGCAGGGTCAAAATGCCTCTCAGAATTCTTAAGAGAAACTAATAATAACCTTCCCTTGGCTGGCTCCTTTTCACTTTAGAGTCCCCTCACCACAGTGGCCATCCAGTGGTACTCTACTAAATTGGCCCCTACTAGAAACTCATTCTCCTATCAATCTGATTTCAGTTTTTTTGTCACTCTCCAAAAACACCTTGTTCATTTAAGTGTTTACTGTTTGCCTTTCTATCATGAGAATATAATTTTTCAGGGACAGGGATAAAGTCTAACTAAGCAGTGTATCACCAGCTTCTAGAACCAAGCCCAGCACACAGCAGACACTTAAATATCTATAAACAAATAGATAAATGAGATAAAAGACATGAAAGCACTTTTGGGAAGTTAAAATACCTATTGAAAGTAAAATATTTGTAAAAATATTTATCCCTCAATAGTTACAACAAAAATAGTCTTTTTCATCTAAATCAGTTATATCTGTTGTCAATTCTGTCAACAAAAGTTAAAGATTTTAACAAATACTATGGTTCCTCTTCTGATTCTGGCACCAGGGATACATTTTTACATACACATAAAGAATTCCACATAAAAGATTTTATGTGTCTCTTTCAAAAGATTTTTCTCTCCCTATAAGGAGAAACTTTCTGTTATATGGACAAGTTCTCTGTGATGAATAATACAAGATCAGAGGAGGACAGTGGACACCTACTTCTCTTTTCTTGGTGCTACGGTTCACCTAATACACTCTCATTCTTTGTTCTTTACAATGATATACCATTGTCACTGGCCTTCTAAATGCTCCTTTAATTTCTTCCTCCTGCTGCACTACATGATTTTTATGAGGATGAACAAAGAATTACTAGTCCATTTCGATCAGCAGTAAATCTCCCTTTTGCCCTTGTTACTTCTTAACTGTACTTTTGGTCTTATTTTCTGAAAATGATTAATTCAAGTGGAAAGGTAGTATATTGCCACATCCTTGGATTTTACCTCCTCTTTCTGACTAACTGCTGCATGGGTGCAACTCATATGCACCGAACTTGGTCAAGGCTTTGACACTTTCGTTGTAGCATTAGACCAAACTGGGAGTATAGAATCCATGAAACAGTCAGGACACATGGTATCTGTTCAAATTCTGATATTACCTTTCTTTATTAACTTGCATAAATTATTTTCCTCTTTGACTAGTTTCATTGCTTGTGTTATGAGAATGGAAACTAAGAAAAGTCTATATTTTCCTATGTAATTCATAGTGTAAAGTTTGATAAATAATGTAGCCTGGAAAGTTTCCTTAAGATGTAGATTATCTACTGTCAAAGTGGAGATAAAAATAATTTATGGCATTCCTCAGAGACATGAAAACAAAACTCAAGAATAATTTCCTCATTTTAAATTATGGAAAAATAGATATTTGTAAGAGAGCTTAATTAAGTAAGAGACTGTTGGTCAACTGAGGTTAAAAAGCAGTGTGATACACTGAAAGGTAGAGTACTAATCTAAGAATTAAATATTTCAGGTATCATTTTGAGCACTATTAAATGATTTCTCTATAGTCTGAGGGCAATAACTTAAAGTTTTGGTGTTTCATTTTCCTAACTGTATTTTGAGAAGCCTTGTGGATTTAAGAACCCTGTATTCGCTAGTAGAATCTCCAATCAGATAGGTCATCACTTTTACACAAGAACTAGAGCCTTCTCTGGGGGATTAAAATGTGGAAATCACAGCAATTTACTTACCCATAAATGTCTGGTTCCAAAAGAAAAGGAAAAAACTAATTATGCATAAGGCATTCACAAAATACAGACGACATCACATAAGATGAGGCATTCTACTGTTTCTTTGTGTTAAGGTATGAGACTGAAACTGAGCTACTACCCTGGAAGGAATAAAGGTGGATGCAGAAATATGCAGAAAGCAAACTGCACTCCTGATATGGTAAATGTTTACAACATGGGGAGAGGTAAGGTCTTTCCTTTCTTTGATGTAATGATAAAAGAGTACACAAAGCTAGTTGTAGAACAAAATCTTGAAGAATATACCTTTTTTATGCCCATTATTTTTTTTAAAACATGACCATCCCTTATTCACTGAATCCTCTACTCTCAAGAAGATAATAGCTATTATTTGTCCCAAACAATGACAACACAGTCGTGGTTGCCTATAGACCAACTGCTTCAGATATCATCCATGTCCTTGTTTATCACTTAACACAAGTCTAATGGATTAATGAATTAGATCCAAGGTTTGGGATGAGAAGGTTACTTCTCAAAACACCCTATAATGGTGAATGATGCTATGAATGGAGGGAAGGCAGACCAGGATGTACCTCTAAAAATTGGTGAGAATTTGTTATTGCCCTCGCCTATAGCATTTCTGTTCTTGGATCACTCTTCTTAAGAAAGTAGCCAGTTATTCTGAGTTTTTCTTGTTTATTTCCCTAAGTAGAGGTTCCTTTAATTCAAGCTGGCTTATATTCTATTCTCATGAATATGCTACACTTCATTCTACCTGGCTAGTGATAATTTATGATTTCTTATAGCTTTTATGCCAAAGTTAGCTGGAAAGTTTCTCATATTTGCTCCCATATTCTGAATTCTTTAGTCTGTTACAGAGCTAACTCAGCACTAGTTTTCAAACAGAGAAATCTTTCCTTTGTTGCTTCAAAGACAGGGACATTGGTAATGTAATTCTAGGATAATAGAAATATTAATAAAGGGTAATAGTAATAACTAGAGTACTAGTTACCAATGTGGAAATAGATGTAAGAACAAGAAAAGTAACAATAACAGTGGAAATGGCTAAAGACAAACCTTACACAATGGAAGACGTAGAGGTTTGTTTTTCATTTTTGTTTTTTTGTTTTGTTTTGTTTTTTGCAGTTACAGCTCCTTGCATTCTTTCCTTGTGTGGCCTGAGGATTAGTGGGCTCAGAGTAAGCTCATCTTTCCTAAATTATAGAAGGTCTCTGAGTAGTTCAAGTTTACCACTCTAGGTCATGTTGTGTAAACTATGAGAATCAAGGTTGGAATGAAATGAGAAGCTAAGTAAAGCAATGGTATTATAGGTCTGGAATGCCTCTTTCACAACTCTTGCCATGCAGAGGATTTGAGAATCAACCAAATCAATCTATGCAGTATTTCTTTCTGTTCATATCTCTGGTTGCCTAAAATAAAATCAAATGGTGATCCCTGATGCATTTCTAGTGCAGAAAAGTTTGGACCATGGTTGACACA
Organism: Vulpes vulpes; assembly: GCF_048418805.1. Taxonomy (NCBI): domain Eukaryota; kingdom Metazoa; phylum Chordata; class Mammalia; order Carnivora; family Canidae; genus Vulpes; species Vulpes vulpes. The sequence goes on from NC_132793.1 coordinate 65,235,140, forward strand.
AAAAGAACAGCAGATGCATGCATATGTGGTGCTTAGATGTATTAAGCTTTCACAACACAGAATAGACAAAGTGCTATAGTGAATGAGTCACAGAGCAAAACAGGAAAAAGCCTTAACCCAGTATGCTGGGAGAAAAATCTCTGGGTAGCAGTACTGATTAGCATTTGGACTTCTGGAGGAGAGCTGTAAAATGAAAACAGGTGAGAACATCTCAACTTAGAAGAGAACTGAAAACCACTGGCAGGGTTACAGAACCAAGAAGCAGAGTACATTTTAGAGATAAGATCAAGTAAGCAGTTTTAAATCAGTTTCTTTTGAGGCTTTATAAAAAAGGAAAGACAAAAAGAAAAGTATATAGTATATAAAGGATGGATACTCAATATTTATTTTTCTCTTCCTAGGTAGTAAACTATTAACACCAGAATTTTAATTCATCCTGAAGTCTTATATTTCTTTTTCATTGAGTAAGGCAAAAAAGAATTCTCATTAAAACAGAAGCAAAAAGAAAGAAAAACTGTACAGAAAGAAGAGTAAAGAAAAATATCTTGCTCTTCATTAAAATTTGTTCTCACTGATAAAATCCCAACAGCTATATTCCATTTAGTGGAGTGCAAGGAGGGGACAGAGTTTTTCCAATCCATATAAACTAGAAGAAGTCTAACAAACAAAATATTGACTATCCTTTCAAATAGCTCAATTGGGAAATAATGATTAGTGTCAGACATAATATCACAAGGTCAGTAACCTTTCATCCCACAGCGCAATATTTTACTGTGTTTGCCCCAGAAATCAGTTACAATAAACTCTACCATTTGTCATGTACATCATTTGGATTTTCTGAATGTAGGAATAGTTGACCTTAACCATTCTACAACTACTAGAAGTTGAAGGTCATGCCATATGTCATTGAAAAGAGAATTTTCTCTGAATTGGCAATAAGCTCTTGACTTTGACCCGTGACATTAATGCCATGAAGTAAAATGTTTTCCATCTTTGTGATTTACATAGAAAACACATGTACTTTATTCTACTAGGCTATTCTTTTACATCTGTACCAGAATCTTGTGCATTTAAAATGAAGTATTCAAGCAAACAGATTTACTTGCTGCTAAAATTAACTTGCTTCCAGAGAATAGAGTTCTAGAGCAATTTTTCTTTTCTCTACTGCATGTCTGATTGCTAGAGAAACAAATAAAGGTAGCTATCAATAATAGATCATTTCAGAAGCCATAAACATGATGTAGTTGAGAAATACAAATACTTCTTTTTAAAAACTATATAAATACTTAAGACCCACCCTTCAAAATCTCTTTAACTATCAATTGTTATCTTTTCCCTCCAGGTGACTTGTTGAAATGAGAAAAAGGGAGAATTCTGGTTAAATATTTTACTGCATTTAATATATTTAACACCTCATATAATATTGGCACAGTTCGCAACCTAGATTTTATCTGACAATTGCTCTGTAAGAAAAATGCAATATACTCATATGTCACCAATCAATTTAAGGTTATATTATGTTTAGTCACAAACCCATCTTTCAGAACTTTCATTTCATTTCCTATCACACCCTGCAGATGTGATATGTATGTTTCTTAGTGGAAAAGAGAATAGAGTATTTCTAAAGGCTGTGCACTTCAAGTAACCAAGGCACCATAAAGATCCTTTATTTTTCATCAAATTAAATTTAGAAGTTTGCCAGGGAGAAATGTGAGCAGAAAGATACGAAGAGATACATTCTTCTTTATATGAATATATGAAACCTTAAATAATACTATTTTACAGTGATTTGTGTATCACATGTGATTATTGCAACATATCTTTCTAGGAGAGAGAGAGATATACATACATAGAGAAAGATCTACACCCATATAATTCATATATTTAATGATGACAATAACTTGATTCATTCACCTATCTTTCATTTTCTCCTTTCCAACATGGTCATGATCTCCCTGTGGACAAGAAATATACTGTACTTGTCTTTGTGTGTTAAATATCTAGCATGTATTGGGCATTAGGTAAATGCCTGTTAGCTACTGGTATTGAAGGAAAAATAAAATTTTATATGCATGGTATCTATTAATTACGTAGTGCTTCCTAAAATTTTAGTTTTCCTAAAATTTCCTCCTTCCAGTTACAAGGACCTTACTGTATTTCAGTATGCCATATTTAGTATACCATGAAGCTTGGCTCCTTCACTTATTATGAAATCTATTATGAAAATTTAGGCAAGATGCCTAACCATTTGTGCTTCATTTTCCTACATGAAAATGGATATAATAATTATACCTACTCCACAGGGATTAGGAGGATTATTTGGGTTAATATAAGTGCCTCAAAGAGTGCCTGGTACATAGTAACGGCTATGCAAAGATATGCTGTGTTAATTACTACTATCTCCTAGTCTTCTTTTCTGAAAATAAGAACAATAATACCACTACTTCATAGACCTATTAGCATTAAATGAGACAATAAATATAAAGCAACTAACATAATTTTCTGGTAGGTTGGATGTGGAGTATAAGAGAAAGTAGAGTCAAGAATGATCCTAAGGCTTTTCTCCTAAGCAATTAAAGGGAAGGAATTGCCATACACTGAGATGGGAAAACTTGAAGGAGCACTTCTGGTGGGAGCAATTCAAAAGGTCAATCTTAAGGATTTTAGATTATAAACGCTACTAAATATTTTAATGTATGTCTTAATGTACACAAAATAAAGGAAAGAATACAAATCAGTAAATTCAAAATCGAAGTACTAATCCACAGGGTCTATATTGAGTTAATTGAACCAACTGTATATATCAGTGGTTTCCAATTTATTAGATATTTGGGACCTTTTCAGAAGCTGATGATAGGTACATGTACACATACACACAAAATGCTCAAACATTTAATTTTTATGCATGGAAATTTGATTTTATCCACATGAGCCATAAAAACATCTTTGACAAAATTGTAATCCTCTCTTTCCAATTTTTCATGCAAAATAACACTCACTTCCTGAAAAACAATTTTAGCAAATTGCACAAATAAAATCAAATATAAACTTTATTTCTGCATAAAAGTTAATTTCAATAGACAGCTGCTGTTGTTTGGCTTATGTGAAAAGCTGACAACATGTATAGTACATTCAATTTATTTAGATATTAAATGATTTCAGATTTTTTGTTTTGATGGTAGCAAGGTTTTAAAACCAAAGTTCACATAAATATACTTGGACAAATGATATCTGAGTTCTCATATTTCATATCATTTCAGAATTCTGCTTTTTTTAAATTTTTATTTATTTATGATAGTCACAGAGAGAGAGAGAGAGAGAGAGAGAGAGAGAGGCAGAGACACAGGCAGAGGGAGAAGCAGGCTCCATGCACCAGGAGCCCGACGTGGGATTCGATCCCGGGTCTCCAGGATCGCGCCCTGGGCCAAAGGCAGGCGCCAAACTGCTGTGCCACCCAGGGATCCCATGAATTCTGCTTTTTTAAAGAATCTGAGTTGAATTTTCACAAGTATCTTTGTCCTCAAACCCATGAGGTCATCTGGTAAAGCCTGTATCAACCTTCATAAAAATGTATTCCAGCACTGAAATATTGACATAATTAACTCTCTCATACCTCCTCTTCCAAAATGGTGAGTTGGCCAAAATATTTCTAATTTTAACACCATTAATCATGATAAATGTAAGAACTTGACTCAATCTGTTTTTCCCATTATTAAAGTCAAATCTATTGTCCAAAATACCTAGGCAATGAATAAATGTATTACTATAAAACTGTTCTAAGTTATAATAGTGAACAACAGAAAAGGAAATTAAGTGCACAAGTCATCTATACTTTCATAAAAGAACAAAATACTTAGGAATAAATTTAACAAAAGGGGTATAAAACTTGTACTCTGAAAACTACAAAACATTGTTAAGAGGCACTAAAGAACACCTCAATAAATGGGAAGACATCTCATGTTCCTAGATCAGAAGTTATCATTAAGATGGGAGTACTTCCCAAAGTGATACACATTTATAGTAATTCATATCAAAATCCCAGTTAGCTTTTCTACAGAATCTGCAAACTCAAAATTCATTGGTAAATGCCAGGGAAACATCATATCCAAAATAATCAATACAGATTTAAAATTATTGCTTTATGAAGTTGACTTTTAATCAGATAGAAGAAAAGAGTTGCAAATTGAGTACATCTGTATCAACTTTTGTATTTATCTATCTACTTACCATTACATTACCATTATCCTTTATTTTTTGTTTCTGTATATTCAGGTAAGTGCCTAGTTTCCTTTTATGTCAGTTTAAAGGGATTCTCTTAGTATTTCTTGCAGGACAGGTCTTCTAATGACAATTATTTAAATCTCTTGTTTATCTAAAAGATGTCTTAATTTCTCTAATTTTCTGAAAGATTGTTTTGCTGGATATAGATTTGTTGATGGTCCTTTTTTAAAACAATTCAAATAGATCATTCTGTTGCCTTCTGACCTCCAAAGAATCTGATTAAAAGAAAAAAAAATTAGATGTTAACCTTATTGGTATCTCCAAGTGATGAATCATTTCTCTCTTGCTGCTTTTAGGATCCTCTCTTCATCTTTAGTTTCACAAGTATATAATGTGCTTAGTTGTGCATCTGAATTTATCCTACTCGGAGCTCTTTGAATTACTTGTATATATTGACTAAAGTTTTTAATGGAATTTGGGCAATTGTTAGTTCTTATCTCTTCAAATATTTGTTCTGTTTCTTTCACTCTCTCCTTCGCTTCTAGAACTTCTGTTATGTACATGTTGGTATTCCTGATGGTTTCTTACATGTCTCCAAGTTTCTGGTCATTTTCCTTCATTACTTTTTGTCTTTGTTTTAGGCTGGATAATCTCAGTTGACCTACCTTTAAATTCACTTTATCTTTCTTCCGCTGACTCAAATCAGATTAGATATTGTACTTTTCAACTTCAGAATTTCTATTCAGTTGTCTTGTGATTTCTAACCACTTACAGATACTCTCTATTGAAACATTATTTTCATATTTTCCTTTACTTTTTAGACATCGTTTCCTTTATTTCCTTTAACATAATTATAATAAGTGATTTAACAACCCTTCTGAGATCGAGTATCTGGGTTTACTCAGGAACACTTTCTAAAGACTACTTTGTTGTTTTCCTATATATGGGTCATAGATGTCAGTTCTCTGCATGTCTTGTACTTTTTTGGTGAAAACTAGACATTTTAGAAAATATACTGCCACAGCTCTGAATATTAGATCCCTACCTCCCACGGATTTAGTGACTGTTCTGGACTAATTCTGCAAATTCTGTATACTTTGTCATTTGCTTCATTAGCTCAGTGGTTAGCCAATTATTGGACAGTTATTTACTTAAATCTTTCAAACCAATAAATCTTCCAACATTTGCCAAAGAGTTATTTCTGTCTTTGGGGGCAGACTTTCAATCCTTTGGCAGGAAAATTATGACTCTACCTTAGCCTTCAATTCCTGCTGTGATATATCCTCTAGATGAAGCAGATATGAGAGATCAATGCTTTCTCAGGTTTTTCCTGGACTTAGGTACAGTTCTATAAATAGTACTGACCGTCTAGATTTCCAAGGATATGAACAAAGCTCTTGACATCTCCTTCTCCCATATGGCATTGCTCCCTCAAATTGCTATGGTATTAAACAAGTATATATATATATATATATATATATATATATATATATATATATATTCATTTGTAAGATATATATATATACATATATACATTATATATACTTTTTTATAGGGTTGGACACACAGAGGGAACTCTGAGTCAGATCAAACAAACACAAACCCTGAGGATAAAGTTTGCATGGAACTGTTAGGTCAGTGAAAATTTGGGGGGGATAGGATTTTGGGGGAATTCCAAACCCTTTCTTTCCTTCTTTATGATTGCTGTTTCTCACAGACACTGTAGTTGAGAAATAACTTTCAAGGCTACTGCGGAGCTGGAGAAAGGGACATGGAATAGGATATTCACAAAATTCTGTTCTTTCTGTGATTCATCTGGTTGTTTCATTATTTTTGTTTTATTTTAATAAACACTTCTCAAAATGTTGCAAACACTTCACTAATTTACAGAATTCTGAAAATGTTGATCTCAACATTTTTTGCCAGTGTTTTCCTTGCTTTTATGGAGGAGCAGATTTTTGGATGTCCTTATCTCACCATTCCAAAAGAGATTTTCATTCCATTCTGTGAGCAAACTATCAGCATGGCTTATTCAAATATCATATAGATTATAAAACATGTTCTCCTAAACCATTAGCAACTTGAAATTAAATCATTTCATTATTATGTAATCTCAATTTTAGCATATCAATCCCTTACTTATTTTACCATGATTTTTGCTTTCACTTTTTTGTAATTTTTTTAAAGATGTATTTATTTATTTGAGAGAAGGAGGGGCAGACAGAGGGGGAGAGAGAAAACGGCAAGCAGACTCCCACTGAATGCAAACCCAAGGCAGAGCACAATCTCAGGACCTGAGATCACGACCAAAGCCAAAATCACAAGTCAGATGCTTAACTGACTAAGTTACACAGATGCCCCATATATTTTATAATTTTTTAAAAAATGTTCTTACCCCTTAAGGAAACATGGATGGAGAAATAATAATAGACAATGATAAAACCCAAAGTATGAAGAAATTATAAAATTCAAGTGTTAAAATATGATAAAATAGTTTTCAAAAAACTTTTAATTTCTTATAAAGTCCTAAGAGCTGGATAGTCCAATGTCTAATACCTTTAACATTATTTTTATAGGCTAATATATAGAGAAGTAACTATAAACCTATAGTCTATGGGGGAAAAGGTTAAATATTTTTAAAATATCTAAAGGGTTAAATTGAACCTCAGACAATAATCCACATTTAGGAATTTTTTTTAATTCCACCATCATAATTGTGTAATTGCTTATGTTAAAGTTTTTAAATAGGTGTTAGATGTTTGCATTTTTATTTTCATTTCTTTTCTCATTTAAATTATTAACATTATCATCATTGAGGGATTCCTCTCTTCTTTTTTTGGCAATATTTAAATACAAATCAAGAGAATGATTTATATTGTACATTCATTTTTCCACAAAGAATAGTTTTTAAATATTTAAAGAATAGTTATTAAATTCTCTGGAAATAGAAATGCTTATCTTCTTTAATTATATTACGATTTTATCAACAGATTATGAAACTTTTTATTTTAAAATATAAACAACCTTTGTTTTTTTCCCCAAATTTTATTGTCCATTATAAAATGGCAAATAGTCTCCAGAAAAAAATAGTAACAAAGCAAGGGGGGATTTGATTTAATAATTATGTTTGAGGTTATGAAAATATGGTATAAAGGTACTATACCAATGCAAGATGTTAATAACAGGGGAAATTAAGCAAGGGGTATACAGTGTAAGAGTATATGGGAACTGTATACTTGCCACTCAATTTTCCTGTAAATCTAAAACAACTCAAAAAATAGCCTATTAATTTTTTAAATGTACTGACAGATATTTCTGACACCTCTATTACAAAACCAAAAAAAATCTATAGCATTGAAATAATAAATAGTTGACATCTTCAAACACCAGCAAGTATTTTTGGAGGAAAATAAAACTTTCATGCCCTAAATAGATAATTTTCCAATCTCTAAAAAAATGCTATCTTACAGAAATGCACTTCCTGAAATGGTCTTTAGAGTTCCAATTAAAAATGAGTCTTTTAAATACACTCCTACTGGGGCACTTAGGTGGCTCAGTGGTTGAGCATCTGCCTTTGGCTAGGGTAGTGATCCCAGGGTCCTGGGATTCAGTCCCACATCGGGCTCCCAGTAGGGAGCCTGCTTTTCACTCTGCCTATGTCTCTGCCTTTCTCTATGTGTCTCTCTTGAATAAATAAATAAAATCACTCTTTAAAAAGTGATTTAAAAGTAAATCTTTAAAAGTAAATGAACAAACAAATAAATACACTCCTACTTTTGCCACATATCTGTGAGCAGTACATGGTGAAGACCTTCATCAGAGAGTTATATTTATTTTTATATACTTAGAAATTTACATTAATGCTGCATGTCAATTTCATGACACTGCATGTCAATCACTACATGACATTACTATAATTTCTCTACTATATAAATTCTATGATTATTTAAAAACTAGAAGCTGCCTAAAGCATTCTCTCAGACTGCATAGCCATTTTAAAACCTTATGAAGGAAGAACCAAGGAAGACAAAAATTAACATTACATTTGAACATGGATACAAAATTCCTTAATAAAATATTAACACACTGGTAGTTTATCCTAGCAATGAAAATATAGTTTCAATATAGGAAATCTAATGCAATATACTACATTATTAGCTCAGAAAAAGAAAAACATGATAATGTGATAATTATACAAAATAAGTGATGAAATTCAAAAGAAAACAGGATGCTTGCTACCACTACCACCACACATTATTGTTCTCGTTCCAGTCAATGCAGTAAAATAATACAAAGAATACATGTCACTATTTAAAGGGCATAAATTTAAACCATTATTTTTTAAATGCTAGCAGAATGTTCAGAAAGTAAAGTTAAAAATTTTAAATGTATAAGATAAATGTCTTACACGCACATACACATGGACTTTTGTGTAATAGCAATACCAACAGCAATTGGAAATTAGTAAATTCTATTCACAATAACAAAATAAGCAAAGCATGTAAAAAAAAATAACCAGTTGAGGGAATCTACCATATTCTTCTATGGGAAGAGTGAATATTATAAAGCTGACCCGTTATTCTGTGCATTCATGGTAGGCCACCTCTAATACCCTGACAACGCTCATTTCTGATATTTACGTCCTTGCCTAATGTCCTCCCTTGACTGTGGACTGGACCTCATTATTCATTCTATTGAACAGAAGATGGCAAACATGATGGGCTATCACTTCTGAGACTAGATTACAAAAGACAGGTTTCTACTTTGCTCACTCTCTCTCTCAACATGGCTGGTTCTGAGGGAAATCAGCAGTCATGTTGCAAATTGACTTACAGAGAAGCCCATGTGACAAGAAACTGAGGCAGCCTTTGGCCCACAGCAAAGAGAAAATAAGGTCCTCAGTCCAACAGTCCATGAAGAAGGATCCTGACAGCAGCCTGGAAGCAGATCCGACCCTAGTCTAGCCTGGAGATGACTACAGCCACAGCTATCACCTTAACTGCAGGTTTATAAAACACATTGAGGCAGAGACATCCAGAAAAGCCACGCCAGAACTCCTGACTCACAGAAACTCTGAGATTGTATTTTTTTAACTTAATAAAGTTAGTAGTGTTGTTGTTTAAGCTGCTAAATTTTGGAGTAATTTGTTATATAGCAATAGGTAAGTAATAAAGATTTCATTACAAATATAACATAACTGCTGAAGGAATTTTAAAATCTAATATTAAATTACCTGTAGAAAATGTCAAAGAATTATCATGATAACTGATAAAAAGGACAGTAGGGAAAGACTTTTTTCTTATCATATAGTCTAAAAGTACAACCATTAAAACAGGATATTTCTTGATTTAGGAATAGACAAGAATGGAATGAAAATAAAGTTGAAAAACAAAGGCTATTTATGTGGGGATAAAGGAAGCACTGTAAATCCGTAGAAATGATAGAGAATTCAAACAGCATCTGCAAAACAAATGAGTTTCCTCTTAGGCAAAAAAAAAAAAAAAAAAAAGACTAAAAAAGCCAACATCATTATAAAGCAAAAAATAACTCAAGGTAGATTAAAGTGCTAAAAGATTTCAAAAGAAAAGATATTTTTTTTAGTTAGTGAAAAAGTTCTTTCTAAATAAGACCAAAAGCTAAGACATAATGGAAAAAATTGACATATTTAATGACCTAAAAATTTAAACCTCCTTTGTGATTAAAGATACTATTAACAAAACCAGGGGACGAAACTGAGAGAAAATGTTTGGAAGATATGTAGTAAGAAATATATATACTAAAAATATACTCCAGAAAAGATTAAGAAAAGTACTGCAGAGAATATTTTAAAAAGCAATTCAAGGGACGCCTGGGTGGCTCAGGGGTTAAGCGTCAGCCTTCAGCCCAGGGATGACCCTGGAGTCCCGGGATCGGGTCCCACATCGGGCTCCCTGCATAGAGCCTGCTTTTCTCTCTGCCTGTGTCTCTGCCTCTCTCTCTCTCTCTCTCTCTCTCTCTCTCTGTGACTCTCATAATAAATAAATAAAATCTTTAAAAAAATTCAAATATAGATCTTTCTTGACTTATGCTGGGTTACCTCCAGATAAACTGACCCTAAATTAAAAATATCCTAAGTTGAAAATGCATTTAATTCATCTATTCCACATAACAGCATAGTTTACCCTCATGTACCTTAAATGTGCTCAGAACACTTATATTAGCCTACAGATGGGCAAAATCATCTAATACGAAGGCTATTTTATAATAAAGTGTTACTTATCTTCATGTAATTTCTTGACTACTATAATGAAAGTGAATATTAGAATGACAGTATGGGTACAAAATGGTTGTAAGGATATGGGTTGTTTACCCTCTTGCTCATGTGGCTGACTGGGAACTAAGGCTCCCTGCCACTACCCAGCATCATGGGACAATATCACAGAATCGCACTATCAATAGCCTGGGCAAAGATCAAATTTCAAAATGTAAAGTGAATGTGTATTGCTTTTGCACCACCATAAAGTCGAAAAATTATTAAGTCGAGCCATTATAAGTTCAGAGACCATCTGTACATATTTATATGTATGTCTGTACATTATATGTAGATTGTGTGTGTATTTATGTATATAGTTGACCCTTGTTATTCACAATTCTCTGAGAATTCCTCTGCTCCCTGAAATTTATTTGGAACTTCAAAATCAAAGCAAAGTAGGCTTTCACAGTCATTAGTGGAGATACCCAGAACTGTGAAAAATTTGAATCTCTCTATATGCACGTGCCCAGCTGAAGTCAAACAAGGCAATGTTCTTTCTGTCTTCTTGTTTGCGATCTCAGACAGCAATGGCCAGAGGAGGGAGATAACAGTGAGATAGAATCCAAGAAGCTCTGGCTTTAGGGCCTGTTGACCAGGGTTTGAATCTCACTGATGGCACCAGTTACCAGGGCAGCCTCAGGCAAGTCACTTTTGAACTTCGTGTTCTCTTTCATAAAAATAAAATAAAATAAAATAAAGAACCTACCAAAATGAGTTGTTTTTTCAAATTTAAGAGTATAATCTATGTGAGGTTATATATGTATCTGTGTGTATGTCTGTGTGTGTATTTCCACTAAGAGCCATGGTTCAGTATTTGCTAATTCAGTGTTTGCAGTGATTTTATAGAACATAACTACCAGGAATAACAAGAATTGACTGTGTGTGCATGTGTGTATATATAATAAACATGTAAAAATTTCAATCTCACTAGCAATAACAGAAATGCATGCTAAAACAATACAAACTTTTACTGGTAGAGTAACAAAAAATAAAGGTCAATACTATAAAGCTTTGGTGAAGATATAAAAGAAGTAGTACTCTTATTAACTGTTGAGGGCAAGGTTAAACACAAATACAGACTTCTTAGAGATAATTTGGCAATATTTAGGAAAACCAATCAATTACTTCAAAATCTACCTTACAGACATAAAGATTTCTTTAGATTTAAATAAAAAAATAAAGATCATCCAAATGTCTATCAGTAGAAAAATGGTTTAAAATACTTAGTCCTGGGATGCCTGGGTGGCTCAGCGATTTAGCACCTGCCTTCGGCCCAGGGCATGATCCTGGAGACCCAAGATCGAGTCCCACGTCGGGTTCCCTGCATGGAGAGCCTGCTTCTCTTTCTCTGCCTCTCTCTCTGCCTGTGTCTCTGCCTCTCTCTCTGTATATCTCATGAATAAATAAATAAAATATTTAAAAATAAATAAATAAAATAAAATAAAATAGTCCCATGAACACTCAAAAACAGTATGAAAAAGTATGGAAAGCAAAATGCAAATACACCAGGTACTGATGCACATTGTATTTAAAGTGAAATTTTTTTCAATTTTATGTGTACTATATATGTGCATACATATATGTAATGTGTACATCTTTCATGTACATGTGCACACACATACATTCAATATATAAGGAAATGTTCATATAAATATATAGAAAAAGATCCAGAAGAGCCCTCCAACTTGTTTCTAATAGTTACCTACAGGAGGATGCTGGAATCTTACTGCAGAAAGGTGGGGATGATGTCAAGGTTTTATTATTGTTTTTGTTGTTGTTTTTCACTTAATACTGTTATTCTTGGATATTTTTATTTCTTTAGAAAGAGCACACATCCTTGTATTATTTTTATTTATAATTTATTTTTTAAAGATTTATTTATTTATTCATTCATTCATGATAGACAGAGAGAGAGAGAGAGAGGCAGAGACACAGGCAGAGGAAGAAGCAGGCTCTACGCTGGGAGCCCAACGCAGAACTCGATCCCGGGACTCCAGGATCATGCCCTGGGCCAAAGGCAGGCACCAAACTGCTGAGCCACCCAGGGATCCCCTTTTTATTTATAATTTAAATTTTATTTGTCACTTATCATTAAAATTTTTAACCTAATTAAACATGTCCCAATTTTTAGTTTTACTTATAATTCCTAGCCAAGATTTCAAAAACAATTTTCTATCATTATTCCCATTGCCTATTTGGCACAAAATAGTCTGCATACATTTCAATGAAAGTGAATTGGTTTCCTTTTCTCTAGAAAGCAAACACTACAAAGATAAGACAAAAGCTAGTATGCACTAACCTGTACAATTTTTCTAAACAGACGTAATAGAATTTATTTCTCTCATGAAAACTTAGAGAATCTTCTTTCATTTTTTGAGAAATTTTGAGGCCTTAGGCAATTCTGTTCAAATTTAAGCAAAACTTACAGAACTGATATGGTTTACTCAGATGGTGTAAATTATATCATTAGAAACAGCATTGGCTTTATTTTTCCCTATGAAACACCATATAATACAGGGCAACAGGAAATATGTTCTTTTCCAACCCCCAAAGTAACTATTATGTGTGTCTACAAGATCATTTAATTTATTCTTAATGATTCGAATCTTTTCTTAGGGTCAAAGTCATCTTTTATATCAACTTGCTTTTACAAATTAATGTTTTGAAGGAAACAGTAAAAGTCAAGTTGCTCGGGAGTACATTAAATTATATGCTAGTTAATAGTGTTAGAGAGATGGCTTAAAAATAAATTGTCCATAATACCTTTTAATAAAGGCACCAAATGCGCTTTTTTATTCTGTGTTAAAAGCAGATGCCTATTTGGCACTGTTTGGAATCCCATTTGCCATGTATATTTTGATTAATATTATGCCGGGTAATCTGCTCTATGTGGTCTAGGTTCAGTAACCTCACTGTAAAATAATGAGCCTTCAAGAATAAAAAATATGCTCTCTATAAAGTTGCATATTCTGAGAAGCAGTGAACATATTCAAATGAAATGAAAAAATGAGGTTTTCACCCAGTAAATTTGCTCGAAGTGAAACTTACATTTCTCAATTTGTATTTAGCTGTCAGTCTGTGCACTAAAAACTGGACGAGCTATCACCCTTTTGCATATGTTTTCTATAAATACCTTTTCTTCTCTGCTTCAACTGCCATAGGACTCTACGGAAGTAGTGGTCTTAAGGGAGCTTACGGCACCGGGGATGCAGCCAATGGCAGTGAGTTCCCACACTAAGTGGCATCTTCAGAAAAGGATGAGCACTCATATTTTATGCAATATGTAACATGATTTACCCAGGGTTGTCAGAAGAGATGAATTTCAGCCAATGCAAGGTAATGAATAGTAATATCTGCTGCATATATTTGACTTATAACCCTTGGCGTTTCGAAACAAAATTCTCCTGAAGAATTCATTTTCTACGTCATAAACTTTTCTATTGTTTTTCCTGTTTGGGTTGTATTTGGCACCAGACTTCCCATGAAAGTATTTTTCAAAATTATAAATGAAGAACTATTTTTTACAATACTCACCTAAGATTTTCTTTCCAGGCAACACTTGAAATAGGAAAGTTAGTAGTGTAGAAAATGGCAGGTTTCATGAAGTCAAAACGTAGAGAAGAGAAAAAACCCAACCAGTTGTTTGTCCATTATTATGAGAAATTTGTTATTACAATTTAATGCTCTTTTCCCTCATGAAAGAGTATCTTTTAGAAACACAGAAAAATAATTTTGCTACATTTATTTTTACATATTCAGGATGAAATGTAAAGGCTCAGCTAGCATACAGTTATCTTTTTTTAATTCAAGGTGTAACACTTTCCATTAAATATAAATATAGCTATTTCCCAGATTATCTTCTGTTGATCTAATAGACACTATGTTTTAATGGCTGCAGTTAAAGAACCTAATGAATGGCTATTTTGCTGTTGTCTGTTGGATGACTGTTACGAGATCATCTGGGTAGTCACACATAGCCTTGTTTTTAGTTTACATTTTCTTTCTTTGTCTCTCCACACACAAACACACAAATATTTTTTAGTGGTTCTCACATAATGTTAGTTACAAGTATCCGATTAATGTTTAGCATCATATTACTAATCATATATATTTTAAGATGTGCCATCCATATTTCTGTGCATAAGATTATATATTTTCAGATTAACATCCGTGGAGAGATTTCAATATTGGGTTATATTCATAAAACACAAACTAAGTGAAGGAACGCTCCCTACACACAAATATATATATTATTTTGCTAAATACACATACACTTTCCAAGAGGTATGGACTCCGCCCCTGAAACTGTGCCTGCTTTCCCCCCAGTGATTCTATTCTGAAGTTTCTCCTGGCAGATTCTTTTGAGTTCACAAAGGAAACTTGAAGCTGGCCCCTGTAACAAGGCCCCAGAGACTTTGCATTTGCAGTAGCTCCTTACATCTCAATAATAGAAAACAAGACTTGGGAATAGATATATCTTCTCAATCTTATGAGGACTGTGAAGGCTACTACTTGAATTATTCATTGAACAGGGAATAGGAAGATTATGTGACCACAGCCCACCTTTGCAACTGAACATTTTAACATCATTATAAAAAAACATGTATTACACATCTGTTATGGTGCTGAGCCAGGCACTGTGTACACTGAATTTATGAGAATTACCCTCCATAAATTTCCAGTTAAGTCATAACTGAATATCTGTAAGACAGATAATGAACATCTACTTATGTAAATTATATAAATATGTCCATAAATATGTTAACCAGAGGTGAAAACGTACACACTGTATATAATTAAACAACAGTTTTAGTTTTTGTGTGTTTTTTATATCAGCTTTTCTAGACCAAGAAATAACAGAAAGATTTTAATAGAGGAGGCAGAGACAATAATAAACTTCTGTATTCTCCAATCTTAATCAGTATCCAAGCCCACCAATTTTATCTATAATGAGCATAAATTATTTCTAATTCTACCATTGTTACCATGAAAATGTTTTGACATAGGTCACCAAGCTAACTTTGTAAGCTTCCCTAACTGAAGATAAATTGAAAAGGCAAATTAAAAGATCACGCCTGTGCTGACATTTAGGTCGGTGAGTGATTTTGCTCTCCCTATTTAGCTAAGTCATGAAATGCTGTTCTTAGGCGGACCATAGAAGCTCTATGGCAGATGCATTCCAAGATCATATTCATATTCTAATAAGGGATTTATTAAAAGCCTAGTAATTAAGCCAGAATTTTTTTTACTCACTTACTGTTTGTTTGTCACTCTTCTGGGCACTGGAGAAATCGAGATGACCAAGGTACAGCTTCTGCTTTCAGTGGGCTCCTAATCTAATAACCAGACAATAAGAATCAATCAAATAAGTGAATAATTATAATAAAATATTCTGCATGCTGTGTTGAGAGAATTCAGAGAACTATTGAGTCCAGAATAAAGATTTCCAAACTGTATCCCACAAGACAATCCAAATTACAGAAATAAAGGGGAAAAAAGTGGAGACTAGGAGAAGAGTGAGCAATGATGGAGACAAGAGGAGTGTTATACAGAGAGAACCTCACAGAAAGTCTAAAGCACAAGGGAATTTCTGTCTCTTTGAAGAACTGCTTGTAGGGGAGGGCATGGGAATAGCAAAAGATGGTTGACAAGAAACATATCATGACAAGGCTTGAATCTAAAGCAAAGAGGTTTAAACTTAATTCCAATAACAAGGGGAATCATTAAAGCCTCTTAGACTATTAGGAGGGAGAGGTGACCATACAGCCATTTTAGAAAAATAACTCTGCTAGCAGCATGGAAGACAGGCTGGAAAGGACAAAGGATCCACTAGGAAAATTGAGAAGGCCAAAAATTGCAGCAGGAAGAGTCTGAGGCTTTCACTCTTCTTGCTGATCTTGTTCTCCTGAAGAGGTATTGCGACAGTGTGGCAGTCATGTTTTGCATAGTAATCTGCAAAGCATATACCTACCCCACACAAATACTGGCATTTGTTATTTTGACCACTATAACTGGCAGAGCCTTGGAAAGAGTAAGCCTTTACAACCAAGGAGACTACCCTGTTTCACATTCCAAATAAAAATTTAGCAAAATGTTACAGCTAAAGATAATGATTATAAGTGTATCGTTATCTGAAATTCTCCATTAATTTAGATGAATCTATCATCTCAACTCCTGAATATTTCCCTAATCTTCCCCATTGCACAGTCAGGCAAGTTTGCAAGAATGACAGTAGTCCGCTTTAGACATACATTATTGCCTGAATTACATCATGTACTCTTTGTTTACTAATAATTAGAAATAATTAAAACAATTAGAAGTAATCACCTGCCCATGCTGAATGATGAGTTGGTGTGTAAGGGCCATCTTCAGTAGGGCATTTCAGTCCTGGCAAAATGATGAAAAAGATCTAAAAAGGTATTTGAGATGTTCCAAGAGTCAGACTATAGGTAAACATTAGTATCTAACTACCTTCTTTGACTGCTCTCTTGAATCTAGAAGCCTGCCTGAAGAGGACTATGCCAGAACAATATTTTAAAATGGCATTAGCAAAGAATTTGGATGGAACATTCTCTTTGGCCAACCTGTATAGTGTCCTTAGTTAGATTATTTGTACTTTGAGTAATAAATCTTTTTTGTTTATATGAAAGGTTATTGGGAGTATGATCTTCGTTTTCAGAAAACCCATACAAAGGGTGAAAAAAATAACATTCAGGACAGGAATAGTCAAGCAAAAAGACTAAAACCTAATGCTTTAGCAGAAAACAGCTAAAAAAGAAAATCTTCTGTAAATAGGGATATATATTGCTCTATTACCTTATGATTAGAACTTTATTGGCCCCCAGTGAAATTGAATAGTTAGACCACTCCCCTCTACTTACTATATTTTTATCCCTTCTTTGCCATGCTTCATTAGAGAGATGACAGATAGACAGATAGATGAAAGATAGATAGATGATAGATAATAGATAGATTAGATAGATAGATAGATAGATAGATAGATAGATAGATAGATAGATCAGGTCAATGGGAAATCAGTCAATTATAAGATACATTTGAAGAAATTAGAGATATCATAACATGGAGAAAATTTAGTTGAGAGAAAGAGAGTTTATGAGAAATGGAAAAAAAGAAAGAGAAGGTTCAAAATCGATCAAAGAATTCTAGAAAGAGAGGAATTCTGGAAAAAGAGCATATATCGAGAATGTTGAATAGGCAATAAGAATTTTCCAGAGAGACATAACTCCAGATACATGAAGGACAATAATCCTCAAGCAGGGTAAATAAAAATAAGCCAATTCCTAGATTCACCATAGTCAAACATATAATGGGGGGGAAAAGATATTATTTTTAAAGCTAGTAAAAAAATAAAAAAAGGAATTCCCATCAGAGGTACAGTGAAATCTAACAGCAACAGTGAAAGCCATAGTCAGAGGAACATTATATTTAAGTGGAAAACAAGATAAATGAAAAGAGAATTATATGTTCTGAGAAATTATCTTTCAATAACAAGCACAAAGAAGCTTTAAATAAACAAAAATTGAGAGTTTACTAGTTTCCTCACTAAAGGAAATATTAAAATTTGACTTTAGAAAGAAAGAAAATCTACCTAGAAAAAAATAGTGAACATATGGATAAATCTAAAATAATGTTAATGGCATCTGTAACAATAATGTCTAACTTAAGAGGTGATATATATTATATACTCCTAGGAGATAAAGGAAGGAGTATTAATAAGCACAAGTTTTAAGTTAGCAGTAATCTCAGCAAGGAAGGAAGAAGTGATTACAGAGAACATACCAAGCCTCAAAGGAATGAGTCCTATTTTATTAAGCTGGTGGTGGGTCTACAGGCATGTGTTTTAGATGTACTATTTTGAAAATCCTACATACCATATATAAAAAATTTAAACTAGAGTGTCTCATTCTCTAACTACCCATGCTACAAACTAAGTACATTATAGCCTGTAACAATATTATGCACTTAAATTTTCACGCTGTGTTCACTAATGTTATCACATCCCCTTTCCTCAACTATAGGATAAGCCTGCTTTACACTACTACACTGCCAGGTTCAATTATTAGACTCTTGGGCATGAAGGTCCTCAATGAGTAAGTGTCATTTGATTTACTTGTCAGATGGTGATATGCAATAACATTAAGGATACAGTTGTCTCAGCTAAATCTCTACAGCATTTTTAACCCAACTTTACATTCTGAAATTTTTAAGCTGTTAATTAACTGTGCTTAGCATTTCTGTTTTGCATATTACTCACCACTTTCTTGCCTAGATTCTGACTTTAATAAACCTTTTCTTTTTTTTTTATTTATTTATTTATCTATGATAGTCACACACAGAGAGAGAGAGAGAGAGAGGCAGAGACACAGGCAGAGGGAGAAGCAGGCTCCATGCACCGGGAGCCTGACGTGGGATTCGATCCTGGGTCTCCAGGATCGTGCCCTGGGCCAAAGGCAGGCGCCAAACCGCTGCGCCACCCAGGGATCCCTTTAATAAACCTTTTCATATAGACAACTCCCATCTCCAGAATGATTATGTCCTGCACAAAACCACATAAGCCCTGAGTAATTAATTTACAGTGGGGCTAAGTACTATATCAAGTTAGTTTATTCCCTCCAAAGAGCTGTGGGCCCAAGAGCCCTTCAGTTTTACAATTTGTTGAGGTATGACAGACCTTTTAGCTGAGAAAGAAGGAGGAAGGAAGCAAGCAAGCAAGCAAGCAAGCTTTACTAAAATAAATGCATGTTTAACAACTACCATAGTTTCCACTTACAGTGTCATTTAAACCACTCTTTAGTGCAAATACTTCCCTTCCCCTATTTTTTCTCTTTTGAATGTTTGCAAAATGCTCTCTATTATAACTTCTTGAAATGTTTCTAGTAACAGTGATATAAACTTCACTTACTGTGAAGTCCAAGTGAAAAAGACAATATTTATGAATACTTTTTCAAATTTTGTCATATAATAGACTACTATCTCCTCTGGTACACTTACAAAATTCAAAAGTCTCTAAGTGAATATCAATCAAAGATTTTAACTAGACTGAGAAAACTATTAATATAGTTTTTAGAAGGGACTTTGACAAGCATCATCTTTGGATACTTAATTTATTGTCCTAGAATCTGGGGAATGTTTTACTTATTTTCTCAGAAGATGTAGATTATACCATTTAAATAATTTCTGAACATGGGAACCTAAATCTATTTATGATCTTTATCACAATGTCCCTGTGATATCCTCAGCAAGTCTTTGATACTTCTAGGCCTATTTCTTTATGAACACAGGGAGAATTGTTAAATAAATGTGGCTTTTAATAGATAAACCATACTGTACACACCAAAATAGAATTATTTCAAATATAATAATGCTAGGCTTCTGAAAAAGAAGAGTCACTGGCTTTTATTATTATTAGTTTTTTATCAATATTTTAATGTGGTTGGGGCATAATAATAACAATTTAAGAATTGTATATAATCATGCTTTCTTGGGTCTGGAGCACTATAAGCAATTAAAAGCAGGCTTGTTTAGCTTCTTATTTGATTTCATCCTAACTGCTATGCAGATAGATAGCTTTTCCTTTAAAGTTGTACCCCCTCTCCCTTCCAAGATGCATCTTACACTTATTATCTGTGCTTTAAATAGGATATATCTGATACGTGAGAATCAGTAGTCTATTTCATGGAATGGATCCTAACTGAAAAATTTGATTTTCAAAAATCTTATTTCTATGACATCAAGCAAGAGCAAAGCTCTAAGGGGCTCATATTAGAATTGTGCTAAGCATAGCATCATTTTGGTCACTACGCAAATTCTCCAGTTTTCATCACCAAAATTAGTATGTTAATGATGAAACACATACATATGGAGAACTACATGCCTATACATATACACTGGCAGGTTGAAGGACATGCTCAGTAGTACAGTTTCACGGATGCTTGCTAATATACAGAGATAGATGCTGTGCCTGAGTAACTTGTCACTCTCTGTGGTGGTTTCACTTCCTTCAGTGACCAGTGTTAATAGTTTGAAGCTAATGGGAAAAAGAGTTCAGTCATAACATGGACTGATTATTTCCATAGTGACCAGGATCAAAGACTATAGTCCTCAGCCATGACCAGTCATTTCACAAATGCATGCCATACTATTTTAAAACAAGATAGATAAAAAACACAGGGTCTCTAAAAAAAAGAAAAAAAAAGACACAGGGTCCCAATTTAAATGTTCTCTCCTTAAGAAAAAAACCTTCTACTTTCCACTCTAGGATAACATTTCTATGCTGTATATCCACAGCTTTCTATTCTTTACCTTTCATAGCATATATAACACACGATTGCAATTACTTGTTCAATCATTAGATTGGATTTTCAATAAGCAGTCTGAGACGGGATACATGACACAACTGATTAAGAGTGGGCTCTCAGAAGAAACACGTATGGGCATGAGGGAGCAAGACAAGGAAGAGGAGGAAGTCAAGCAAGGGTGTAGTTGGGGGCTGAAGTTTACCTTCAGTCTAATCCCACAGGGGAGTTTTGGAACATAAATTGTCCCACAGAATATATGCAGCCTTGAAGAAAGGTTATTACACATCTAGACACCATGTCAGTCAGTCACTGCCTACGGGCTACCTAAAGGCAGTAGAGAGGCAGAGGCTTAATTCCTAGGCATCTCTAAGCAAAATGGTTCCAGTATCCTTTCTATTATGAACTCCAGAGAAGGTTACAGATAGGAGATGTTAGAGCAAAATACTACCATGGCAGTTGGAGGAAGCACACCAAATGAATAAAATGGTTCCCAGGGGATCTAGGCAGGGCACCAAGGAGTCTATGACAATTCCCTTCCTTCTTTAAAAGTATAAGTTCGGGCACCTGGGTGGCTCAGTGGCTGAGTGTCTGCCTTTGGCTTAGGGCATGATCCCGGGGTTAGTCCCACATCAGGCTCCCCACAGGGAGCCTGCTTCTCCCTCTGCCTATGTCTCTGCCTCTCTCTCTGTGTCTCTCATGAATAAATGAATAAAAATCTTTAAAAACAAAACAGTATAAGCTCACTAATGACAGAGGCAGTTTCAGTCTTGTTTATGAATGATACCAAGGATGTACTAGTGACTTAAGAAATACTTGTAGTAAGAATAGATAAATAAATGAATTGGTGGAAATATTGGGCAGTTAACAAATCATGTTTCCACCTACTTTGAATACCCTATCATCTTAATGAGAACTGGCACTGCAGGTGGATTGAATACATTGATATTCAGGTATAACATGTGAGTGTAGAGCAAAGCCCATCAGAATAAAATATACATGATACTGTGGTGTCCAGAATTATAACCATGATTTTCCACATAATCATTATTTTCCGGAATCTATTCATACAGTATTTTGGTCAGTACATTTCTTTGGTACATGAGTCAGGACATAAAATGATAGCTATTTACCTAGCACATAGCTAAATAGAAGGGCAAACAAATCTAAGAGTCAAGGAATTTTATTAGCTTCTTATCTTAACTCATTAGCAAGCCAATGAGGTAATGTGGGTTAGTTTATGTGATTATCTATTACTATCCACTATCAATGATTTATGGCATAGGTTTATGTATCTGCAATATTGATGTGAAACATTTTATACTGTTTTTTGTCCTGGCTTATGTCATAAACGTTTTAGTTTTTCTGTATGTCCTTCACATTTATAGTAATAAAGATACGTGCACACGTGTACATTCACATATGAATGCATGTGTAGTCTATCAGATTATTATATGTTGGTAAAATATTTTAGTATGGCATACGTTTCTTGTGTTCTTTGAATTGCTATCATTATTAAAGCTACAATGAACATATTTGAGGATAGTTCTGCTTCTGTTTAATTGAGATAAAATTAGGAATCAAAGTATAATATTTAAGTCTAGCAATTTGATTTCTCTGTCATATTGCTTTTCAGAAAGTCTGCACTAAATTACTAAATTAATAATAATGAATGAATACAGTAATTTCTTTTCAGTATAGCCAGCTTGGATGTTTTGGTTTTGGTTCCTTTGTTTGCTAATTTTACTATGTAAAATAATGTCGTAAGAATGCTTTCTTTTACCTTGTTTTGATAAGTAGATTGGCTAATATTTACCTTATTTATCTGTCAATTTTATTGCCTCTTTCATAAACTATCTTATTATTTACCCATTAATTTATTTAGAATTTTGAATATTTCTAACAAATTTGAATATATGTTACTATTAACATATTGAGGAAACTATAATCTATTATAGAGTTAATTTATTATAGATTTATTGTTTATATCCATAAAAAATATTATTATTTTATTTAGACTTCATCTTTTTTGCCAGAAAATTATTATGCACACATACTTTCATAACTTTTAACTAATTCAAAGAAAAATGTTATTCTACCACAGAGCTATTAATTATTCTATTCCATTACTTTCTACTTTTTCTTTTGTTTAAAGCTCATTTTTAACTATTTAATGCACCTGCCATTTATTTTTAAATAATGTAAGATGGAAATAACATTTTTTCACAATTGTTCCAAATATATTTATATAATTCTGTTTTTTTATTATGTTATCATACAATAAGAATAGGTATATAATTATTGATATTTCAGGTATCTACCTTCAATTTCACTCAATGGCTAAAACGTTGCACAAATTGTGTTTTATGTATTATGCACTAAATAATATGTTTTAATGTTTGATGGAGCAGGTCACTTTTCTATTTAAAAATTTTATATATTTTCTTCTAATAAACATTTTTACAGTTTATTTTTTTTAAGAACTGTATTACCAAGTTCAGATTTTTATGTAATTAAATTAGAATGTTTTTGTATACATTAGTTAAAATTTGCATTTTTAGAAATATAAAATAGTCCCCTGAAAAAATAGGTTCTACATCTTTAATTATTCACATTTTCATTTAAGTCTTCCAATGATAAGATTATGTAATTTCCATATAAAGTCTCACCATATATTAAAATTTTCTCAATATTTATTCCTAAATATTTCCTATATTTGTTACTCTGATGAATCTCTCCTTCTTTAAAATGATATTTTCTAGCTTTGTTAATAACTGGATCCTAGAAATACAAGAAAACGTATATATTTACATTATGATTAGAAATGTATTCGTTTATGATGGATTTACATGGATGTTTTAAGTGTATAATTTCACATATATAAACACATACATACATATAAATATGCTCCTGGTCAATACTTCTCATTTTCCTTGATATTTGCATTCTCAAGAAACCTAAATGTTTTATTAAGAATTCAGAAGTATTGGTGGATCTAGGGGCAGGCTGGCGGAGGAGCAGGGGCCTCACCCACCCCCACCAGCTCCAGGGGCAACTTTCCACCCCCCTGAGCACCCACGAGCTCCACCTGGGAGGTGAGCAGAGAACCGGGAGCTGCAGCGGGAAGGGCCTTCGCCTCTGACGAGGTCGGAGGCGGAGAAGGAGAAATGAAACATTCGAGAGGGCGGGGCCGAGGAGCGGGCTGGGGGGAGCCTCGGGCGGGAGAGCCCCCCAGATGCCGGGGCTTTAACGATCCGCCGGATTCTTCCCGGAGGGAATGTGCACAGCGGGGAGATGGGGGGACCCAGGAGGGGGTGACGCCTCCAGTCCCGGGGTCACCAGGGGAGGAGGGCGCCGGGGGGAGCTCACCCACCCTGCGGGGTCTCGGTGAAGGGCTGGAGTGCGGCCCTGGGGCCTCAGGGAGAAGTGGGGGGGCTCGAGGTGGATGGGGCTGAGCCCCGATCCCTGGGGAGGGCTCTGGGTGGAGGGGGCTGAGCCCCGATCCCTGGGGGGGGCTCCGGCTGGAGGGGGCTGAGCCCCGATCCCTGGGGAGGGCTCTGGGTGGAGGGGGCTGAGCCCCGATCCTGGAGATAGGGGGGGCTCCGGCTGGAGGGGGCTGAGCCCCGATCCCGGGGGGGGCTCCGGGTGGAGGGAGGCTGAGCCCCGATCCCGGAGGTAGGGGGGGCTCCCGGCGGAGGGGGCTGAGCCCTGATCCCTGGGGAGTGCTCTGGGTGGAGGGGGGGCTGAGCCCCGATCCCGGGGGTGGGGCTCCGGGCGGAGGGGGCTGAGCCCTGATTCCCCCGGGAGAGGCGGCCCAGAGCAGGTCCAGCGGCACAGGGCTGGGATCCCAGGGCACCCGAGGGGGCACAGCCGGGATCCTGTGCTCTTCCAAGGGGTGGGCAGAGGTGGGGAGGACCCTTTTGCCTGCGGGTGGGGGGAGGCGGAGGCAGGGAGGGCACCTGAGGGCCAGGACAGTCCACCGGGGGTGCCCCTAAGCTCTGCAAAGCAACAACTCTGCCGCCCTGGAGCACCCAGGCCAGTGCTGACCCGGAGCTACAGTAGTTACTGGGGGAGCTGTCTCCAGAGCTGGGGAGTGGCCGCAGCCCGTGTGATTGTTCCTCTGTGTTCCACCACCAGCGGGGAGGAGGAAGTGGGGCACCTCCCCAGGTGCACACACCTGAGAATCAGCACACAGGCCCCTCCCCCCAGAGACCCGCTAGAAGGACAGGAGAAGATCAAGTTCTTGACCAAGCAGCACTGGAAAGCTCCAGGACCAAGGGAAAATCAAGGCAAAATAGTATATAGAACTAGAGGGTCCCTGCCTTTTTTTTTTTTTTTTCCTTTTTCCATTATAACTTTTGTATATCAGACTAAAAATTTCCAATATTTTTTCTCTTTTCCCACCTTAACTCCAATTTTTTACCAGATTTTCATTTTTGAGTTTTTTCCTTTTCGACTTCCAGATTTTTATAATTACAATCTAGATATACAATTTCTATAATTATAATCTAGATATATTTTTCACTTCTGGGTTCCCTTCAACATATTTGATTTAATTTTGAGAGATACACAAGATATGGGTTTTTGTTTTGTGTTTTTTGTTTACCCTGCCTCATTTTGTTCTCCAATGGCTGATGTTAATACCTTCTAAAACATGACCAGGATGCACCCAGAACCAAGTGGAATACCGTGCTGGTTGATTCTGTGAGATTATATTCTCTCTTCCTCCCCATTCTGCCCCCCTCTTTTATCTTCTTTATGCTTTGGTGGTCAAAACATATGGGGCTTTCTATAAGTATTGCTGCTTTATATAAATTTGGGATTGAGCATCTTCTAACATACAGAACAAAATAAACTCAGAACCAAGAGGATCACCCTCTAGGACCCCTCAGGTAGACAACATTCTCTCTCCACTACCACTTCTTCACCACCACCATCCCCTAGTTCTCCCCCTATTTTTTCCCGTCTTTTTTCTCTTTTTCATCTTTATTTTTTTCCTTTTATTCTTTTTCTTTTTTCTTCTTCTTTGGGGTTTTTGGCCTTTTATTTACTACTTTGTTATTTTATTTTTTTAAATTTGTTTTTCACTTTAGTGGTCTTTTTGTTTTATTTTGTTCAGAGCTTCTTTTTCATTTTCTGGTCTCTGACCTCAACATAATCTTCTAGGGTGGAATTTACTTGGGTCGTGGTTGATATTTTTGACTCCGCTCACTCATACAACTACTCTGCACTGAACAAAATGGCTAAAAGGAAGAACTCACCACAAAAGAAAGAACCAGAAACAGTACTCTCTGCCACAGAGTTACAGAATATGGATTTCAATTCAATGTCAGAAAGCCAATTCCAAAGGACAATTATAAAGCTACTGGTAGCTCTGGAAAAAGGATAAAGGACTCTGGAAACTTTGTTACTACAGAAACAGAATTCAGATCTAATCAGGCTGAAATTAAAAATAAATGAGATGCAATCCAAACTGGATGTCCTATTGCTAGGGTTAATAAGAAACATGAGTGAAATAGAAGACAAGTTGATGTAAGCTGAGGAAAGAAGAGAAAAACAATTAAGAGACCATGAGGAAAGGTGCAGAGAAATAAATGACAGCCTGAGAAGGAAGAATCTATGTATAATTGAGGTTTCAGAAGATGCCAAGAGGGAGAGAGGGCCAGAAAGTGTGTTTGAACAAATCACAGATGAGAACTTCCCTAATTTGGGGAAATAGGCACTCAGATCCAGTAGAAAGAGGTCCCCCCCCCCCAAATAATCAATAAAAAAACTTTCAACACCTCGACATTTCATAGTGAAACTTGCAAATTCCAAAGATAAAGAGAAAATCCTGAAAGGAGCAAAAGACAAGAGATTCTTAATTTATATGGGGAGAAATATCAGATTAACAGCAGACCTCTCCACAGAGACTGGCAGGCCAGAAAGGGCTGGCAGGATATAGTCAGGATGCTAAATGAGAAGAACATGCAGCAAAGAATGTTCTATCTAGCAAGGCTCTCATTCAGAATAGAAGGAGAGATAAAGAGCTTCCAAGATAGGCAGAAACTGAAAGAATATGTGACCACCAAAACAGCTCTGCAATAAATATTAAGGGGGACCTGTAAAAGAAAGGGGAAGCCCAAAGAAATAATCCACAAAAACAGGGACTGAATAGGTGTTACGATGACACTAAAGTCATATCTTTCAATAGTTACTATGAACGTGAATGGGCTAAATGATCCCATCAAAAGACTCTGGGTATCGGACTGGATAAAAAAGCCAGACCCATCTGTATGGTGTCTACAAGAGACTCATTTTAGATCTAAGGACACCTCCAGCCTGAAAATAAAAGGACCATTTACCATTCAAATGGTCCTCAAAAGAAAGCTGGGGTAGCAATCCTCATATCAGATAAATTAATGTTTATCCCAAAGACTGTAGTAAGAGATGAAGAGAGACACTATATCATACTTAAAGGGGCTATCCCACAAGAAGACCTAACAATCATGAATATGTATGCCCCTAATG
This sequence comes from Vulpes vulpes, assembly GCF_048418805.1. Lineage (NCBI taxonomy): Eukaryota > Metazoa > Chordata > Mammalia > Carnivora > Canidae > Vulpes > Vulpes vulpes. The sequence continues at coordinate 65,262,479 of NC_132793.1, forward strand.
TGGGAGCTGCCAAGTATATCAATCAATTAATAATCAAATTAAAGAGATACTTAGATAATAATACACTAATACTGGGAGACTTCAACACAGCACTTTCTGCAAATGACATATATTCTAATCACAACATCAACAAAGAAACAAAGACCTCATGATACACTGGACCAGATGGATTTAACAGATATTTACAGAACTTTACATCTAAACGCAACTGAAAACACATTCTTCTGAAGTGCATATGGAACTTTCTCCAGAATAGACCACATACTGGGTCACAAATCAGGTCTCAACTGATACCAAAAGATTGGGATTGTCCTCTGCATATTTTCAGACCACAATGCTTTGAAACTAGACCTCAATCACAAGAAGAAATTTGGAAGAAACTCAAACACATAGAGGTTAAAGATAAACCTACTAAAAGATGAATGGGTCAACCAGGAAATTAGAGTAGAACTAAAAAGATTCAGGGAAACTAATGTAAGTGCATATACAACTGCTCAAAATCTTTGGGATACAGCACAAGCAGACCTAACAGGGAAATACATAACAATACAGGATGATAAAGATTTGAGCAGAACTCAATGAAATAGAGACCAGAAGAACTATAGAAGAAATCAACAAAACCAGGAGTTGGTTCTTTGAAAGAATTAATAAGATAAACCCCTAGCCACCCTTATTAAAAATAAAAGAGAAAAGACTCAATAAAATCATGAATGAAAGAGGAGAGATCACAATCAATACCAAGGAAATACAAATTATCTTAAAAACATACAAATTAGGCACTTTAGAAGAAATGGATGCATTTCTGGAAAACCACAAATTAACAAAACTGGAACAGGAAGAAATAGAAAACCTGAACAGGCCAATAACCAATGAGGAAATTGAAGCAGTCATCAAAAACCTTCCAAGACACAAAAGTCCAGGGCCAGATGGCTTCTCAGGGGAATTCTATCAAACATTTAAAGAAGAAATAATACCTACTCTACTAAAGCTGTTCTGTAGGACAGAAAGGGATGGAATACTTCCAAACTCATTTTATGAGGCCAGCATCACCCTGATTCCAAAACCAGACAAAGACCCCACCAAAAAGGAGAATTATAGACCAATATCCCTGATGAACACAGATGCAAAAATTCTCAACAAGATACTAGCCAATAGGATCCAACAGTACATTAAGAAGATTATTCACCATGACCAAGTGGGATTTATCCCTGGGATGTAAGGGTGGTTCAACGCTCGTAAAACAATCAACGTGATAGATCATATCAATAAGAGAAAAAACAAGAACCATATTTCCTCTCAATAGATGCAGAGAAAGCATTTGACAAAATACAGCATCCATTCATGATCAAAACTCTTCAGAGTGCAGGGATAGAGGGAACATTCCTCAACATCTTAAAAGCCATCTACGAAAAGCCCACAGCAAATATTATTCTCAATGGGAAAAACCTGAGAGCCTTTCCCCTGAGATCAGCAACAGGACAGGGATTTCTACTCTCACCACTGCTATTCAACATAGTCCTAGAAGTCCTAGCCTCAGCAATCAGGCAACAAAAAGAAATAAAAGGCACTCATATTGGCAAAGAAGTCAAACACTCCCTCTTTGCCGATGACATGATACTGTATATAGAACACCCAAAAGACTCCACCCCAAGATTGCTAGAACTCATACAGCAATTCTGCAGTGTGGCAGGATACAAAATAAATGCCCAGAAATCAGTGGCATTTCTATACACTAACAATGAGACTGAAGAAAGAGAAATTAAGGAGTCAATCCCATTTACAATTGCACCCAAAAGCATAAGATACCTAGGAATAAACCAAATCAAAGAGGTCAAGGATCTATACCCTAAAAACTACAGAACACTACCGAAAGAAATTGAGTAAGACACAAAGAGATGGAAAAATATTCCATGCTCATGGATTGGAAAAATAAATATTGTGAAAATGTCTATGCTACCCAGAGCAATTTACACGTTCAATGCAATCCCTATCGAAATACCATGGACTTTCTTCAGAGAGTTGGAACAAATAATCTTAAGATTTGTGTGCAATCAGAAAAGACCCCGAATAGCCAGGGGAATATTTAAAAAGAAAACGAGAGCCAGGGGCATCACAATGCTGGATTTCAGGTTGTACTACAAAGCTGTAATCATTAAGACAGTGTGTCACTGGCACAAAGACAGACACATAGATCTGTGGAACAGAATAGAGAACCCAGAAATGGGCCCTCAACTCTATGGTCAACTAATATTTGACAAAGCAGGAAAGACTATCCACTGGAAAAAGGGCAGTCTCTTCAATAAATGGTGTTGGAAAAATTGGACGGCCACGTGCAGAAGAATGAAATTAGACCATTCTCCTACACCACACACAAAGATAAACTCAAAATGGATGAAAGATCTAAATGTGAGACAAGAATCCATCAAAATCCTAGAGGATAACACAGGCAACACCCTTTTTGACCTTGGCCACAGCAACTTCTTGCAAGATACATCTATGAAGGCAAAGGAAACAAAAGCAAAAATGAACTATTGGGAGTTAATCAGGATAAAAAGCTTCTGCACAGCAAAAGAAACAGTCAACAAAACTAAAAGACAACCTACAGAATGGGAGAAGAGATTTGTAAATGACCTATCAGATAAAGGGCTAGTATCCAAGATCTATAAAGAACTTATTAAACTCAACATCCAGGAAACGGGCAAAAAACAAAAACAGAAATTTCACCAAAGAAAACAGACATGGCCAACAAGCCCATGAGAAATGCTCTGCATCACTTGCCATCAGGGAAATACAAATCCAAACCACAATGAGATACCACCTCATACCAGTGAGAATGGGGAAAATTAACAATTCAGGAAACAACAGATGTTGGAGAGGATGTGGAGAAAGGGGAACCCTCTTGCACTGTTGGTAGGAATATGAACTGGTGCAGCCACTCTGGAAAACAGTGTGGAGGTTCCTCAAAGAGTTAAAAATAAAGCTACCCTGCAACCCAGCAATTGCACTACTGGGGATTTACCCCAAAGATACAGATGCAGGGCAGCTGGTGTGGCTCAGTGGTTTAGCGCCATCTTCAGCCCAGGGCCTGATCCTGGAGACCCAGAATTGAGTCCTGTGTCAGGCTCCCTGCTTCTCCCTCTGCCTGTGTCTCTGTCTGTCTGTGTGTGTGTGTGTGTGTGTGTGTCTCTCATGAATAAATAAATAAAATCTTTTTTAAAAAAATATACAGCTGCAGTGAAACGCTGGGACACCTGCACCTCGATGTTTATAGCAGCAATGTCCACAATAGCCAAACTGTGGAAGAAGCCTTGATGTCCATCGACAGATGAATGGATTAAGAAGATGTAGCCTATATACACAATGGAATGTTACTCAGCCATCAGAGAAGATGCATACCCATTCTTTGCTCTGATGTGGATGGAAGTGGAGAGTATCATGCTGAGTGAAGTAAGTCAATGAGAGGACAATCATCACATGGTTTCACTCATATGGGGAATATAATAGTGAAAGGGATTATAAGGGAAAGGAGGGGAACTGAATGGGAAAAATTAGAGAGGGTGACAAAATATGAGAGACTCCTAACTCTGGGAAACAAACAAAGTGTAGTGGAAGGGGAGGTGGGTGGGGGTTGGGGTGGGGGTGACTGGCACTGAGGAGGGCACTTGATGGGATGAGCACTGCGTGTTATATGTTGGCAAATCTAACTTCAATAAAAAAAAATACAGAAGTATTATTCCTGACTTTTAAATTAAACCATTCTCAGAATATCTGGGTGGCTCAGCAGTTGAGTGTTTTCCTTTGGCTCAGGGTGTGAACCCGGAGTCCCAGGATCGAGTCCCACATTGGGCTCCCTGCATGGAGCCTGCTTCTCCCTCTGCCTGTGTCTCTGCCTCTCTTGCTCTGTGTCTCTATTCTATTAAAAATGCATACACTTGACTCTGAAAACCATAAAACATTGATGAATGATAATGAAGATAACACAAATAGAAAGTATATTCCATGTTCATGGAATGAAAAAATTAATATTATTAAAATGTCTATGCCACCAAAAGTGATCCTCGGATTCAATGCCACCCCTGTCAAACTACCAATGACATTTTTCACAGAACTAGGAATAATAATACTAAAATCTGTATGGAACCAAATAACCCAAGCAATCTTGAGAAAGAAGAATGAAGCTGGAAGTATCTCAAACCATATTTCAAGGTATACTACAAAGCTGTAGTAATCAAAACAGCATGGTACTGGCACATGACACAGAGATCAATAGAACAGAATAGAGAGCTCAGAAACCCATACTTCCATGGTCAATTAATCTACAACAAAGGAGGCAAGAATATGCACTGGGAAAAAGACAGTCTCTTCAATAAATGGTGCTGAGAAAACTGGACAGCTACATGCAAAAGAATGAAGCTGAATCATTTTCTTACGCCATACAAAAAAAAAAACTCAAAATGGATTAAAGACCTAAATGTGAAATCTAAAACCATAAACCCCCTGAAAGAAAACACAGGCAGGAATTTATTTGGCACAGGCTGTAGAATCACTTTTCTAGATATATCTCCTCAGGCAAAAGAAACACAAACAAAAATAGGTTATTAGGATTACAGCAAAATAAAAAGCTTTTGCACAGTGAAGAAAACAAACAAATCAACAACAAAAAAAAGGCAACCTATTGAATGAGAGAGATATTTGCAAATGATATATCCAATAGGAAGTTAAAATCCAAAATATATAAAGAACTCATATATCACCCAATAATGATGATGATGATGATGATACTCTGATTAAAAATGGGCAAAGGACAAAAAGACATTTTTTCCAAAGAAGACATAAAGATGGCAAATAAGCACATTAAAAGATGTTCAACATCATTCATCATCCGGAAAATACAAATCAAAACCAGAATGATACACCACCTCATACCTGTCAGAATGGCTATAATAAAAAGACAAGAACAAATGTAGGTGAAAATGTAAAGAAAACCTGCATGCACTGTTGTTAGCAATGTAAATTGATGCAGCCATTGTGGAGAACAGTATGGAGACTTTTCAAAAAATTTTAAAAGAAACATTATATGATCCAGTAATTAGACTACTGGGTATTTACCCACAGAAAGCAGAAACACTAATTTGAAAGGATATATGCACCCCTATGTTCACTGAAGCATTATTTACAAGGGCATCTGGGTGGCTCAGTCAATTAAATGTTCAATTCTTGATTTTGGCTCAGGTCATGATCTCAGAGTCATGAGATTAAGCCCTGGCTCAGGCTCCATGCCCTTGGGTTCTCCCTCTCCTTCTCCTTCCACCCCTCCCTTCTCACTTGAGCTCTCCTTCTCTCTTTCTAATAATAGTAAAAAAATATATATGTATGGACAACACAAGATGTGGTAGATATATAGATCTATACACACATACATACACACTAGAATATTAGACCTAAAAGAATAAAATCTTCCATTTGCAACAACATGGATGGACCTAGAATACATTATGCTAAGTGAAATAAGTCAGAGAAAGACAAATACCCTATAATTTCACTTATATTAGAATCTAAAAAAGGAAAAAAAACAGAACAAATGAATAAACAAACAGAAATCAGAAGAAGACCTATAAATTCATAAATAAAATGATGGTTTCCAAACAAGAAGGGGATATAGGATCAACAAAATGAGTGAAGGAGAGTGGAAGATAGAGGCTTCCTGTTATGTTATGGATAAGTCATGGGGATAAAAGGTACAGGATAGGAAATACAGTCGATGGTATTGTAACAACATCACAAGGTGACAGATGGTAGCTGTACTTGTGGTGCATCCAGCATAATGTACAGACTTGTGGAATTACTAGGCTGTATACCTGAAATTAATGTGACATTATGTGAACCACACTTTAACTTTTAAAAAATGTACATATCTGTACACTCAGACATGCATATATGCACATAGAGTGTACATAAATGTTGCTATTGATTGTAATACTGGTTTCCTATTTAGCAAGGGAGAGTGCTTTTATTTTCTAATGCAAAATGCATTCATTAGGGTCTGATTTTAAACTGTAGTAAATACTGTAGACATCTACTAAATCACTGCATATTATTTTCTTATTTAATTTGTTGATGTAGTAGTATTATGTTAAATTTTTTTTGGATTTCAAAGAGTAAAAAAAAAATCTCCTACTTGTTAACGGAGTAGTATTCTTTGGTATAGCAACAGAATTCAAATCCTTAGTACTGTGTATAATTTTCAATTAAACTTTATCAGTGAGAGTGAGTTTTTGGTTTTATCATTAAGTGGGATATGGAAGCATTGATGCAGGGTAAGAAACTAGACACTTTAAGAAGTTAAAGAAATACAAGAAATTATCCCAAAAGGCAAACATCACACATAAGCATTCTTCCTAGGGGCATGTCCTATGAAAAAATGGCCATATTATAGTTGTGTTAAATTTTAACAGAGGATGAATATAACCATCAGAAGTATTTTCAAGTAACCATCTCTAACTGCTGACAATGAGCAACAGGCAAATGAGCCCTTTATTTTATTTTATTTTATTTTATTTTATTTTATTTTATTTTATTTATTTTTTTATTGCTATGGTTTCTTTTTTTTTTTAATTTTTTAAAAATTTTTATTGGAGTTCAATTTGCCAACAAATAGCATAACACTCAGTGCTCATCCCATCAAGTGCCCCCTCAGTGCCCGTCACCCAGTCACCCCAACTCCCCGCCCACCTCCCTTTCCACTACCCTTTGTTCATTTCCCAGAGTTAGGTGTCTCTCATGTTTTGTCACCCTCACAGATATTTTCACTCATTTTCTCTCCTTTCCCTTTATTCCCTTTCACTAATTTTTATATTCCCCAAATGAATGAGATCATATAATGTTTGTCCTTTTCCAATTGACTTATTGGCAGTGAGCCCTTTAAAAGCAGAGTGCTCTTTTACTTGTTGTTTCAAATAAACAAAAGAATGCTTTTGCAATCTGGCATTTTATTTACAATTTTATTTTATTTTAATTCTGCTTGGGGAACTACTTGAAGTAGCACATTCTTTATATAATAAATTATAGTTCTTATCTGCATAAAGACTGAATTATAGATTAATCTCTATTGGAAAACATAAAAAGAAACATATTCTGAATTTTCCTAAAATGTGTGACCTGCCTCTGAACCCTTGCAAGTAAAGCACTCCTCATTTTGTCAATGTCTTAAACTCCTATTTCACCTTTGACACATGTTTTTAATATAAAATCATTCTTGATTCTAGCTGCCATCTTGCAGGGAGTGTTCCCCTCCTCACTCAACTATATGTTTCTGGTAGATGTAATGGAAATATATAGGTTTAAGAACTGAAGAAAAAACAACAGAAATTCAAATCTTAAATCTGTTACTTACTAACTATGGGAGACCGAATGATTCCCTGAAGAATTTCATTTTCTCTTTTGCTAACTGGCTACTGTCCCTTCCCTGACAGGGTCAGTTTGAGTCTTTTATGAAAGAATGTGTGTTAAATCTCAACAAAATTAGTTCATCGTCGCTATATTCTAATACTTTTAATGTTTGTATTTATATTCATCATAAAATTCTTCTCCTGTTATAATGTTTCGTCAGTCTACTTGAGGTCAAGGACTATGTTTTATTCATCCTTGTATCTCATGTTTGACTCAATGAGTCTGGGAAATCAATTACTGTGCTCCAACCTCTGGGAATCAGAAAGACCAGAAAGTGCTTGCCCAGTTAATTCTTAAAACTCGTTTATATATTTGTCAAGAGTGCCCCCTGTGGTGCTTGCACCTACTGTGTATTACTCCAAATACACAGGCATTAGTACCGCACTAAGTGCTTGTTGATAGCGCTTGCATGAAAATAAATTGATTCTGTTGCCTCATTCCACTTGGCAAAATACATAATGGATATTTTCTATGACCTACTTATACAAAGCTTTTATTCCTGTGTGTCTGAGATCTATTTAATGTCACCGTTGGTCTGGACAGTGGCTCTCAACAATGTGACTTTGAGAAAGCTCCAGGAACCTCAACTCTCGGCAAATCCATGTGGAGCTGTGATACACAGGTGAAAAGTTAGAAATTGAGTCATTTCCTCTCTAGAAAATGGGGCACGTGGAGTACACTCCAGGGGCATGAATCCATACCAGGAGGATCACCCGCACAGTCCGGGCTGCTGCTGCTGCTTTGGAAGGTTTTTGCTCTGGGACAGTCCCAGGATTTCTAGGAAACATTTATGTCTTGGTCCCTCTGCTACTTCCAGTCTTTTGTCATTTTTCACAGCCACAAACAAAATGGCTCTACGACTTTGAAATCTCTAATAAGAGCTATGCCAGGTTAAAAGCATTTCCCTGAATACTTACATGGCAGGGGAGTTATGATCACAAAAGTGGTTTTCTCAAGGTAAGGCTCATCCACTGCACTCTGAATGTCTTGACCCCTGTGATTTCCCCCAAACGTGGGAAATTTGACTGCATGATTTGTGGTAGTAGGAGACTGCCATTATACTTCCCCCTGAAAAAGACAAAACAAAATGAAAAAGCATTTCCTTGAGGCAGATACAGACAAACAGTCCTTGGGCTTTATTTCAAAGTTGAGAAGATTAGGTTGAAAGGAAACCAATAATTGGGTATCGTAGGTAACGATTCATGCCAAATCATTAGAAGAAATCCACAATTTCCTCAGAGCACTAAACAGTCCCTCTCTGGATGAAGATGGCAATACTAGGAGAAGAGAAAGGGTAAGTAGTGACTCATGTAATGCTGATACTATTTTGACTTGTTACAGCTGTTAATACTAGTGTTTCTAATGGATAATCAAAGCATCCAGACATTAAAACACATTAATAATTGTAAAAAAATGGAACTCTGCTTCTGTAATTTTCTGCCTGCTTTAGAGTCAATCTGTTGTTATCCATATCACTTAAACTATCTCTGTTTGTTTTGTCCACAACCTGCAGCAACCATACCATGGTTTTATCCCACAGATAACAATCCTTCTAAATGACCAGAAGCTATATGGCATTAAGATCATACAAATCCACTATAAAAGGGTCAATATATTTTCTCTCCCTCTGTCTTTCTGTCTCTCTGTCTTTCTGTCTCTCTCTCTCTCTCACACACAGACGTGCATTCCTTCACATATACTCATATTTTTCCTTCTTTCTTCTTAGGAAAAAATGATAGGTATTAAACAAGGATTAACCTACATTTTTTTAAAAGGGCAATGGAAATCTATTTGCAAGTCTGACGTGCATTTTCATTATACCTAGAATTCTTTACACTATTTCCAAGAGGATATTGTCCCAAGAGCACATTCTGCAAAAGCATGGAATTTTTATTATTCTTTTTAAAATATTCTATCAAATAATTTTCTGTCAAATTATGTTAAATGTTTTATTTATAAATATTAGTTTATAGCATAATTGTTTAGTAAGTACCCCATCTAGCATTCCACTATGTAAAGGAAATAATGATTTTACTTACCAAAATTAATGCTAACCAAATTAATTATGTAGTCCCTAATTATGCTTTAAAATATTGGTATCAATCCCTGCTAGAAAATACAAAGACATTTTCTGCTTTTCCTCAATTCATCAGTTAATGTTAAGTAAGTGTCAGTAATATATTTCTTTGGCTTTCAAATAAGTAGCCACCTACTCAGTGCACTAGCTGGGGAGAAATCATTTAAAACTCTTGTGAGGCTGAAGTAGAAAACTGTAAAAATCAGCATAGATCTTCTTAAAATGGAAAATATGAATTCAATTTACAAAGTAGGAACTCACAAATTGGCAAGAATGTCTATCATAAGTCATCTATCACAAATTAATCAGGACCAACCAGATGCTGTCTTTAATAGTATGGAATAATGGGAAGAATTTAATCATTTTCCTACAACAATTATATAATTAATTGCCTCTCCTGACCTTTCAGTTGTTAGACCCTCATTGATGAAATCTTCCTAAAATAATCCCAATAAAAATTATATTTATGTAGGGAGCTCTGAAAAGGATCCCAATAGTCACAGCTGAAACCATCTGAGGAAAAATAAATAAATAACAATATTAGGTTTTAACAAAGACTAAGACAATTATCCATGAGTTGGTATTGATTTTATTTTTTTTAATTTCATACTTAGAATTGTTATGCAATAGTATTGACTTTTTCTCTTCATATACAGTTCAGCACATTTTAACATATGTATGGATTTGTTTAACCACTACCACTGAGATACACAGAAGTTCCAGGATACCACAGAACTCTCTCGTGTTATCCTTTATGCTCAATTCCTTTCCTGACCCTACATTTGTCAGTCACTCACCTGTTCTATATATTTTTTTTTCTTTTCAAATGTCATACAAAAGGAACCATATGGTATATAACCTTCTAAAACTGGCTTTTCTCGCTCTGCCTAATACCTTGCATATATGAGCAGTTTGCTCTTTTTTGTGGCTGATTAGTATCCCATTGTATAGATATGTACAGTTCATTTATCCATTCACCCACTGAAGGATATTTGGGTTCATTCCAAATTTGTTTTGTTTCATTTTTGCAAATATGACTACAACTGTTATAAACATTTTTGTATAGATACTTGTTTAAACACTGGTTTTCAATTCTCAAGGCTAAATACCCAGGAGTGGGATTGCTGGGTCATATGCTAAGTCTGTGTTTAACTTTATAAAAAAAACTGTGAAAATGTTTTCAGAGTGACTGGCTAGGCCATTTTGCATTCCCACCAATAATTTATGATCTCCACTTTGCGTGCTTGCCAGCCCTTAATATAGTATTTCTGTTTTAATGTAGTCATTCTAATACATGTGTGTAGTGGTATCTTACCATGATTTTAACCTGCATTTCCCTAAAGGCTAACCAGGTCGCACATATTCTTGTGCATCTTTTGGCCTGTTCAATTCCGTTGACCAATTTTAAATGCACTGTTTCTCTGATTATTGAATTTTGAGAGTTCTTAAGATATTCTTAAAATATTTCATTTGTGGGATATGTAATTTGCAAATATTTTTACACAGTCTATAGTTTGTTTTCATTTTCTTAAAGTCTCTTTCTCAGAGACAGTTTTTAAATTTTGATAGAAAAATAAATAAATAAATTTTGATAGAGGGTAATTTATCTTTTTCTTTTATGTATCATGCTTTCAGTGTCATATTTAAGACTTTGTCTACCACCTGGCCACATAGATTTTCTCTTACATTTTCCTCTAAAAGTTTTATAGTTTTATGTTTTATATTTAGAGCTATGTTCCACTTTGAGTGAATTTTTGTATGTGAAGTGTGAGGTTTAGGCTAAAGTTCATTTTTTTTCTTCTGTTCCTTGCATCCAATGTCTTACTCTCTTGATCACTGTAGCTTTATATTGTTGGGGTTTTTTAATATTTTATTTATTTATCTGACAGAGAGAGAGCATAAGTAGGCAGAGAAGCAGGCAGAGGGGGAGGAAGAAGCAAGTAATAGGATTCCTCCAAGTATATTTTTCTTATCAGACTGATATAAAAAATATATAATAAATATTTGAATAAGTATATGCAGAAGAAATACATTTTTCTTATGGTAGAACTGGAAATAATATAGTAGTAATGAGAAAAAAATCATAAAATCACCACTAGATCACCACAGTAATAACTTCAATAGGCAATATCTGCTGATGAATACGAATATTTTCAGTTGGCAAAACCTTAAGAAGAAACAGGATAGTCACATGGCCTCTAGGTATCTTCTCAAAATTATATGTGTTACTAAAATTTATTTTATTTTTTTTTTATTTATAAATGGGAGGCAGAGACATAGAGAGAGGGAGAAGCAGGCTCCCTTTGGGGAACCTGATTCAGGACTTGATCCCGGGACCCCAGGATCACGACCTGAGCCAAAGGCAGATGCTCAACCACTAAGCCACCCAGGTGCCCCACTAAAATGGTTTTAACACATATTTTCAAATTCTTTGATACTCCTCCCTGACGGAGGTGGAGCTTAATTCTCCTCCTCTGGAGTGTGAGCTAGATTTAATGACTCACTTATAACAAATAGAATATGCAAAGGTAAAAATCGTAATTATATGCTGGAGAAACCTGGCAGACAGCACTTTAACCAAGTGATCATGGTTAACATCATCAGTAATAAATCATGCTGATATTGGGTGCTTCGAGATGCTGCAGTGAAAAGGACACATCGCGTCTGTGGTATACTTTCCAATAATGCATAACCTCAATCTAATCATGAGAAAACATCAGACAAACCCAATGGCTATAAAATACAGACCAGTACTCCTCAAAAGTGTCAAGGTCATGGAGGAAAAGAAAAGACTGAGGGATTGCTGCAACCTGGACAGGACTGTAGAGACATGAAGACTAATACAGCATGATATTCTGCACTAACTCCAGGGAATGTGAAACCAGCGAAAGAAAATGGAAAAAACACATAAAGTCTATACTTTGGGTAATACTATTGTATCAATGTTACTTTCTCAGTTTTGCTAAATATACCATGATTATGTAAGTTGCTAAGATTTGGGGATTTGTGAAGGGTGTAATGAAGCCTCAGGACTTCTTTGCAACTCGTCTATAAATCTAACTTATTTCAAAACAAAAAGTCCAAAAAAAGTTTCCCTTTGCTGAGTATAAATACGACAGTATTAACAACCAAAAAACTAATATTATTGTTATTTGTATCTTCTACTAAAGGAGCTGATCATAATCCTAAAAGACTCTTTCACTCACTAAAAATTTGTATTTTTTTCATTAATTTAGTAATAACTAGTAGCGAATAGGAAGTCCACGCTGAATATACGCTCTGCTGTTAGAAACTGTACTGTATACTCTTGGAAGGCTATCTGGTTTTTTTTGCTGATATTTTCTCAGTCTTTCTTTCCTTTGATAAAAATACTTTCAGGGAACCTCTCTTCCCTGCTCTCAGTTCATTGGGTTTTGGATGGGGCTGTGTTAGGGTAGGTGTAGAGTTCAAGACTGGACCTTCAAAGTATCCCAAAAGCCTGGCACTAGTAATGGATTCCAGTTTGAATACTTTGTTTTTGATGGCTCAATCAGGGCTAATGCTGGGACAGCTTTTGAGTGCCTGGAAAACAACTATCTCTCATTGCACTGAACTGTTTTAATTTATATAATCTTAATCACGGAGCTCTTGGAACCCCCAAGATGGAGATGAAATCAACACAAAGGAAAGTAGAGCCAAGAGATGAGGAGAATGAGAAAGAAAAATACCCGATCCTGATGACATTATTTAAGGTACTTGATTTAGTTATGTCTAATGACTGTTATTCTGGAAAACTGAACCCAGATTTTTCCTTTTTTTCTTTGAGACACTAAAGTCTTTAATCCATATCTTGTAATTTGGGGTGGGTGAATAATTAGGAGAGAGCCCAAGACACATACCCTGGTAAAAGACAATGCTACCAATCAATGCTATAAAATTATTAAATGACTATGTGTAATATTCAATAACTAGAGAGAATATATTGAATAGCATCTAGAAATAAGCCCGAAAAGACTTGGGGAGTTCAAAATCAAGAATTTAAACAATCGCTATAGGATATATGGACAAACTTTGTTTATATTTCTAGAGCTAAGTTAAAGAAGAAGCTACAGAAATAGAGGACTGTATAGAAGTAAGGCTTCAAGCAAATAAACCCATGACTCTGTCCTTGTACGTCTACCTATCTACTCAGTAGAAACTTTATGGATTAAGAAAAGTGTGTATATCCCATCTGCCTTCTTGTGCAATCTATGCCTTCAGTTCCATACGATTCCCCCAGTTGATCTACAATATTTTGCTGAGTGTATAACTCACAATTTAAAGTGTAAAAAGAATGGACTGATTCCACTCTTATTCAATTTTATGGCATACTCAAAAGGAAAACCGTCCTTTTGAGAAAAGATCTCCAAATGGAGGATATAGTATTACCAGGCCTTTGAAAACCATTATTGTGTATAAGATTACATATATAGCATGCAGGTGACTTGATTTTATAATCAATAATGATTGGATTTCTTTTAAAGAAATCATTTTAGCACATCTTAAATTTCCTACTCTTGACAAAACCCTTCCCCCTCCCATGTTATTTACCCAAATGGTTCACAAATTAAGTTGCATAAAACTCTACATGGAAGATTTACAAGGGCACAATAAGAGAACTGGCAGGTGTTCTTCCATTCACTCTTTGAGCAGGAAGGGCATGTGGAAATGGCACTGGTTTGAATGACATTTGAAGTAATGGCCTGCCATTCTGCTGGCACTTTTAGTGTTAAGCAAGTGATCTGCAAAGTAAAGTGGATTCACAGTTAGAGTCAGCACCAGTGCACAGGTCGCCCGTAAAAATAGAAGATTCCATTATTCTTCAGGCTCCCTAGAGGGAGCAAGGTCTCTAGCATCATTACCAGGACTAAATCTGACTTTTCTACCTCCCCTAATTTCCTCCTAGTAATTATAGGTCAAGCACTCTTTTGTAAATTATAAAACCTTTGTTCTTATCAAAAATGAATAGCTGAGGAAAAAATTATAAAAAGAGTCCAAGGAAAAAAATTTCAATTAGAAAACCAAGCTAATTTGGTATGACCAAAGACTGTCAGGCATTCTGACAGTGCTCTATTATGCAGTCATTTGGGCTCTTTCAAATTAGTTATGTTAATGTCCTGTGAGTGAATGTAACACTTGGATGGGACAAGATTTCTGCAATTAATTTCTGCAGTCAGTGGAGAGACAAGCAAATTTATTTTCCCCCTCTCTGGGAATTGGTAGTGGAGGGTGTGAGGTAGCAAAAGTGCATTTAGGAACAGAGTACAAGCTAAACACAAGCCCTAAATAAAGCAGAAACAATGGGAGCCAATGCCTCCTCATTCATTCAATTGACAATGTTTTGCAGCTTAAACCTGTTTTATTAATTATGTTTGACATTTCCTTAATTAGTTTCATTTACACCAAATCAATCCCTACTGCTGTATGGCATCATTTATCATTTTGAAAAATTTGCATACTGAGTGCTGACTTTTCCTACTTAATTATACATTAAAAGTGTCAAGCGCACTTGCTGCCTGGCATTATCTGCAGCAGAAAGGTTTGTGGCTGGACGGTGATGGTATTAATCATTAAGAGCCCCCAAGTGCTGCTGGGTAATATCTGGGGAGTAGAGTGACTCTCATTTTAACGCTAGAGAGCAGAAGTGCTTTTGTAAAATGACCCAGAGCAAAAACAAAATAAATGACCTAAAACATCCGGTGTACTGTAATGTTTTGCTCTTTCAATAAAAATATGCTTTGGTGAGAAGGCTTATTATTAACTATTCGTTTTCTGTAAATTTAAACACTATGAATCCAATAGGAGTGCATTTGTGACCTCTGCTTTGACTTGAAAACAAGATATTTTGGTTGAAAATACAATGGTGGCTTGGTAGCATACATTCCAATATATGCCAACTCAAATGTGTTACTTTACAAATGAAAGCTAGAAAATATAGTATACCATTACTACAGTGATGGATGTTGCTCATTTCTTTCCTACTTATAACTTTCAATGAATAAGCAACTATTTTTCATTGAACGAGGAGCACAACTGTACATAGAATATGGCTAAAAATCTAATATCCTAACAGAACTTCATTTGTATAGCCTAACAGATTTCAATATTATGGAATTTTCAGTGATGAAAAAATTGTAAGACTGTACAGTTTTTAAACACAAAGCTATTGTGAGCTATAGCAATGAAAGAGTTAACAAGAACCTGTTTGTAAATTGTGTATCAACTATGCCTTCCTTCATGTCAGAACCCAAAGTTAGTGCATTTAATATTCAAATTCATTTTCAAATGCTTGCCCATTAACATAATATATGCCACTTTGCAAGCCTGGTCAGAGAAATCTGTAACTAAATAATTTTCAAGTTTCCTTCATATCAGATGCATTATATGCAGTGTGAAATTATTTCCCCACTCTATCCCTTTGCTGAACAGCAGAAAACCAACACACAATATAGTAGATATTACTGCAAGTGCATTACATTCTTTAGGAGCTACTATATATGCAGGAAAGTTTATAATTGCTAATTTCAAGTGAGCATTTAATTGCATAGCTTGTGTATAATGGTAAGGTTAATATGCAATTGCAATACCGCATTACTTAAAACTTTAAAAAGAAGAATGTATATGGCACCAATGTATTTATGCAAATATTATAAATAACTCATTTATGTTTTCAGTTAAATATGCCATGTTTTTTAATGATACCATCATTAAATATACGTGCTTTGTCTCACATGAAAAACACTCAAGAATGGGAACTATATATCTAGTTTAAATATCTAAGTTAACACCACAATGATCCAAGTATGTAGTGACAATCCAGTTAATTTTTTTAAATGATGTTGAAACCAGTAGTACAGCTTCTATATACCTTGTATCTTTCAAATTTTATATCTTTAAATCTTTACTTAAATCCTTTCTTGCCCTTTCAAGCCATGGTCCTTCATTCTAGTTACAAATTGTAAAAGGGCAAGTAGCTTTTCTCATCATGAAAGAATAAAAAAATATCTTAAATAATCATGGTGATCATGATAATAAGAGCATATTTTAATGCTTATTATGTCCCAGGCACTGTGCTAAATGTTTTATATTTATTATCTTTATCCTCAAATAATCTGATTAGGCAGAGAGATGATTACGCCACCAAGGCTAACAATTTTAAGGAGCC
This sequence comes from Vulpes vulpes, assembly GCF_048418805.1. Lineage (NCBI taxonomy): Eukaryota > Metazoa > Chordata > Mammalia > Carnivora > Canidae > Vulpes > Vulpes vulpes. The sequence goes on from NC_132793.1 coordinate 65,279,188, forward strand.
AGTCTAAGGTCACAGATTTAAGTGGCAAAGTTCAATGTCACAAAAGTATTGCCCCTCCAAGGTCTCCATTCCCAGTGATTTTGCTTACATAGGTTCATAATATTCCGCAAACTTCTAGAGGTATGTGTGCTGTGGCAAAAAGGAAATCAGCTTTTTAAATCTGACTGGTATGCTTAAATCCAAGTCTATCACGTATTAATTATATGTCTTTCAACAATTACTTACATTCTCTGGGCTCTTTTCTGATCTATAAATTGGGATCATATGTTTGTTGGAAGAAGTAAGAATCTGTCACACTACAATACTTAAGTATTAAGGTGACCTCTCTTGCCCCTGTTAGATGTAAAACACCTGTTTACATCTGTCCCTCCAAAGAAACAAGTCCTTCCTTGTCAACTTTGTTCACCATGCTTTCCCAAGCACCTAGAACAAAGTCAGGCACATTGTAAAAATTCACGATTCTCTGAAAATTGTCTGAGAGAATTGTTTTATAATGTTGAGTACTGAAATTGATCCCCTCTCATCTCAGATCATCTTCCTCCCCTCTAGGCCTCACTACCTACCTAGAATTTGTTTGGGAAAAATAGTCTCTGCCTTTTCTCCTCCACTTCTCCACTGCGATCTGAATTCTATACCCAGAGCCAGGGCACTTCTCATGCTCATTCACCTGTCAACTTGCTTAGTGGAAACTAGGGTGACAGCAGAGGCTAATTTTTATTCATAGTCTAATCAAGGCTAACAAAGAGTTAAACCCGGAGGAAAAAAATCAAGACTTGACTGTGATTCTTTACAAACAGCACATTCTATATGATATAGCTATGTAATAGTTTTAGCATAACAGTCGATAGCCTGATCCAAAGTCAAAGACAAAATTTACCCAGAGTATTTAATATTTTCCAACATTTTGGAGGATATTTGGTATTGTAAACCTTAAGAATGTAGAAGTAGATTTTTCTTGGCATTGGTTCTTATTACATATTTTTAAAAGAAAAGATCTTCAATGTGTGAACTGAAATTCAAATAATCACACTTTGAAATAAACATATGCATGCGTGAGTCACATAAAGTTAGTTTATATATACACCCCACAAGGCTTACTTGCTTCATTATATACAGTAACTCCAAACACATGTGGCCTTTCAAGAATACACACACAGACACACACACACACACACACACACACACACTATATGTTCTACAGTTCAGAAACTCTCTACTTGTTCAAAAATTAGCAAAACTCATTTACTTGGCTCTTACAGGATTCATTAACCTTTGTCTTCTTTTAAGAAACCAGGAACTATTCTAAAACTGACATTGTCATTAAAAACCAATAGGAAGTTACCATTTTTAAATTAAAGTCATTAGATAAGTTTTCAAGAGTTAAAAAAAGATTAGAAAAAAATTCAAATGAGAAAAATAATTTTGCTTTGGGTGTAAAAAGGCCCCAAGAGGAATTCCTCAAGTTTTGTTGGAAAGTACTCTTTTGTGATCAGAATATCTATATTTCAACCCACAGTATTTTTAAGGATTTAACTCTTTCATTATTCAAAATGAAACAACTGAAATAACAATTATATGATCACCATGTTACGCAATAAGTAAAAAAATCACACAATACACTAAAAATATTTTCCTGTGACAAAGTTCTAAGAACTACATTAATATTTCATAATTCACTAATATTACATTAATTCATAATTATATATTGGTATAGTAATTGTACTTACACTATCATCATGGAAATAGTAATATTCCTCTAACCTTGTTTTTCAGAACATCATTTTTTAGGTAGTAAAATAAACCCACCATATAATTCTTCATATCAGAGCCAACATACATATTTTTCTATTGTCCAAATGGTTTCATATATATTCTAGCACTTTAATCTAAACCAAAATATATAACTTCCCACTGAGAAAAATGGCCTATGTAGATGAGGGGTACCTAAGCCTAAGATTATAACTGGTAGTTGTGGAAATTTTAAAGAACATGAAGTTATAGCCACCATTCTCTAACAAACTAACCTTGGTAATACTTGGACATGACTTTGGAAAGTAATTTCTACTACTTCTCTTTCATATTAACCAAAAAAATCATTATAATAATGATTCCACCATTAATTCCTTATATTTCTTTCACACTACCCTGTCTTACTTCTTGTTATCTTCCTTTAATATCCCCATAATAATTCTTTCAAAGAAAACTTCCTCTCTCTAGGCAATTCCGCTCTATTCCTATTTATTTATTTACTATCAGACTTTTTTTGAAATACTACTCATTCCACAACTTATCTCAGAAACACCCCAACTTTACATTTCATTTACCAGCTCTTTTTCTTTTAAAGATTTAATTTGTTTGTTTGAGAGAGAGAAAGAGAGAGAGAGAGAGAGAGAGAGAGAGAGAGCAAGCATGAGCAGCAGGATTGGGTAGAGGGAGAGGGAGCTTGACATGAAGCTCAATCACACTTAACTGACTGACCCACCCAGCCACCCCAGTTGGCAGTTGTTTCATATACAAGTCAAGTAAAACTACTCTTCCTTAAATATCTTCTGTGTTTCCCTTATCTCTGAGGTTTTTAATAGACCTTTCCTCCACCTTGGAATACTCTGCCATTTACCAAATTTGCCAAGTTTTACTCATTGTGTTTTCCTCAATTGAAAATGATATCTCCTCTTTCTGGTTTCCTGTAGTATTGCCAAAACATAGAACAGTATTTCTAAGTTACCTTAGGTATTGTTCTTATCATTTATTGTTTGTATATATTCTTTCCCAAACTACATTTTAGTTTCTTGGAAGGGATACTATATTTTTTTTTCTTGGTATATACAGAAATTTCATACCCACTGTCACTGATATTATTTCCCTGTATCTTCATCTACACTGTGAGTTCCTTAAGAGATAGTACAATGCTTAGAAAATTTCCTGGTTCACAATCAACATTTAAGAAATTCTGTTTGAATATTAAAAAAAACAAAACTTCTCTTTTGATCTATTATTTTTCACAAGAACAGATAACATTATTATGCATATACAGAGAAAAATAAATAAAGCAGACGATTATAAAATATTTAATCCTTCAAAGAACTTGCCATTTCAGTAAATCCTTAAGGAATTTCATCTGGAATTCAAGCAATACATTATAAATTAATTTTTATGTAATTAAATATGTAATTTTAATATTCTAAAAGTGGAATACACCTGCATTCAATCTTTTAAAGATTAAATATCTTTAGTCACAAAAGAAAACATGGAATGACTTTTTTCAGGGGAGTTGACTTAGAATGTTTATAACTATTTACTGTCTTAACAGTGAGACACCAAGTTAGACATTTCTGAATAAAATATTTTCAACAGATACAACAGAAATAAAGAGCAAAACCTCACAATTGAGAAGCTTTTGAAATACTTAAATATCAAACTGTGGACACAAATAGCTTAAATATTAATAATTACAGATTATTTGGTACAGTTCAGTCTATTTTAAATTCCTGAATGTGCAAAAGGCAGATGTAAGCACTTGGCAGCAAACTTTGTCTCCAGAGGTAAGAGTAATCTGAGACTTTGCTATCATTACAAGGCTTTGGCAAAATAATGCTTTATTGGACAAATAAGGAGCAGTCTCACATTACCCAAAACATTAAAACTAAAAATGAGAATAATGAAAACATTATTTTCCAAAGTTATTTTTTTCTTTTTGCCTGAGTATATGGCTTATTTAAAATTTAACATTATAAAATCAAAAGTATAAGACAGCTTTTTTATTCAAGAGAATAAATGTTCTTTCTTCTCTAAATTTGACATATGAAAAGAGTGAGAAAAAGAGAAAGAAAAGAAAGAGAAAAAGAGTATCAATGAATGTTTAATTATACTTAATTAAAAAGTTATCATTGGCATGAGGAATATTACGCCACAAGTTACAAATAAAAAAATTAAGGTAAAACATTAAAGTTAACTTTTCAATTGGGAATTCAGGCTTTTTTTAAGGGTGCATTCGTAAGTTGTTTTTTTTTTTTTTAATTCCAAAACCATTCCTCCCTCTTAGTCGGGATTCATTTGTTTGCAGATAAAAGAAAATCCAACTCATTGGCTTGAACAGGGAAGAGTAGGTATCAATTTACCAATTTACATAACTAAAAACTCCTGGGGAACCTAGATGACCCAGTTGGCTAAGCATCAAGCATAGGTCTCTTGGTTTTGGCTCAGGTCATGATTTCAGGGCTGTGAGATTGAGCCCCACATGGGGCTCCATACTCAGCCTGAAGTCTGCTTATGATTCTCTCTCTCTCCTTCTTTCTCTGCTCCTCTCCACACACACACCCCCCCCCCAAACAAACAAATTAATCTTTAAAAAGAAGTTCCATAACTAAGAGCATCCTCAGGACTTACTCCTCTTTATCCCTTTCTGGCTTCATTAACTTTGGCTTCAAGCAGGTTCTTCTTATGTGTGACAAACATGGTCAACAGTGACTCTATTGGACTTAATAGTACTCTAAATAGCAAAAGCAAAAGTTCTAGAGCGTTGAATGTCACAGTTTGGGTCACATACTCAGTCCTGAACCAATCAAGATGGTAGCCAGAAGAATACAGTGTTCATTCACTGGGCAGGTCTGAGCAACAGGTCAGTCTGAAGCCAGAGGCAGGGTCAGTCCATCTGAACCATCTACCATAGGACTTAAGACATGAGTCCCTTCTGCCAGAAGAAGGGCTACTGAAAACAAAAACCTATTGTCCACTTTACTCTCAGGAAGAAAAGTTTACAGCAATGATATGAAAATATAAGCTGCAGGATAACTTTGTGACACAAGAGAGAAAAAATAAAAACAAATTGTAGGAGATTGACTATATTTGTGTTGACTATATATATATATATATACACACACACACACACTCAAATGTACATATTATATATATTTGTTGATTATATACATATATCTAATTGTTTAAAAACACACATCTAAGATTATAACCACATTTCCAAGTATATTAAATATAGTAATAGTAATATCTGTTTTCACGTTCTATTTTGACTTGTTTTTGTCAGTATCATAAATTTACTGAGCTCTGAATCTAGCTTAGGATTACTGATCAAAACTAAGTATAATCTAGTGTTATTCAGTATGGTCAAGAAATAAAGCGTTTTAACATTACCATTAATTCCTTATATGTGTGGGTAGTGGAGTTCTCAACCTGAGTCATCGCCTTCAGTCAGCAACTTCTCTGTCCCCGAGAGCGGAAAATAAACCTCCCATGTGAAAGTTACCCTCCCTGTAGCAGGATGTAAAGAGACATCCTTATCATCAGAGACAGGAAATTTAGAGCCAAGAAGGCTGTATAAACAACCCTTGTTACTTATTACTCACTTACTACCATGGCCTAAATTCTATCTAGAATTCCTTACTCATTGAAACTCTCAAAGTAAGTTTTCTTTGTCCTGTCAATTCCTTGAAGATTTTTTTTCTTTGTATAAAACATATTAAAACTACCTGCCTCAGTCATCTCTTTAGGTTTTAATTTTAGTATTGGGCCCCCTTTAAGCAAGTAGTAACCCTTCAGGTTTTTTTCTCTTTTAGTCAGTCTCCTATAAATTTAATTTTTTGTTTAGCTGTAAAATCTTGCAGAGCAGAGAAAGAATTTTTCCTTCCCTGCAGTCCCAACTAGTAAGGGACAAAAGCAAGATTTGAATGCAGCTTCTGACTGAAAAGTAAACAGCCTTTGACACCATACACCACCACCTCTGAGTGTTTGGGAAATTGTAATTGTTCTATAAACGGCAACTGTTATTGTTTGAGTTCTCACAAATATTGATTGTTGTTACCCTAGAGATGTTCAGAACTACTGATGAATGAAATATTGTGCATGATAAAACAGTTTGCTTCATATGTTTTTTGAGTCTTGATAATAGTTGACATTTTTAAAATAATTGATGATAGGGCACATGCATTTTTCTTTTTTTTGACAAAACTTTATTTCAACAACACAGCTTAGGATCACATTTTTTCATGTTCAGTTAGTTTTTTAGAGTTTTCCTTTAAGAAAACTTCAGATTTGGTCCAAAATTCATTGAGACCTAACAAATTCAGAGACCAAAAAAGCACTTACCCTCCCTCTAATGGTTCATGTACTTTTTAAAAAGAATTAAATTTGTTGGTAGCACACCTTATAATGAAAAAGAAAAAAAAAAAAGACCTCCTTTAACACTTCTAGATTTTGTCATTTTAAATCTTAATGAAGAGATCAGTTTCACACAATAGTAATTTTCTGAGGAAGTCATTTATACTCTCTTCACCCAATCATGGTCTTAGAGGGGTTGGGGGAGGAGGGTGGTTTTGCTAGTTAAATTTTGCTGCTAGGTTTTTATTTCATTTATTTTTTCATTCCACAGTCAAATTTACTTTTTCCCAACCTCACTGTGGTACAATCAACAAATAAAACTAAAATATTTAAAGTATACATATTGGTGATCTGATATATTCATTGTGCAAGGATCCCCCATCTAGTTAATGAACACATCCATCACTTCACATGCTTATTTGTATATGTGTGAGACCATTTAAGTTCTTCTAACAAATTTCAATTATATAATACAGTGTCACCAATAGTTGCCATGTTTGTTTGTTTGTTTGTTTTTAAGATTTCATTCATTCATTCATGAGAGACACACACAGAGAAAGGCAGAGACAGGCAGAGGGAGAAGCAGACTCCATGCAGGGAGCCCCATGTGGGACTCAATCTCTGGACTCCAGGATCACGTCCTGGGCCAAAGTCAGGCAGTCACTACACCACTGAGCCACCCAGGTGTCCCAGTTACCATATTTTATATTAGATTCTCAGACCTTATTGATCTATAGCTAAAAGTGCCTACCCTCTTACTACATTTTAATAAAGGAAAAAATAACATTTTTCGCCTGCATGCATTTCTGTCTAAAATCATCTTGATTCTACATGAGTCAGATCTCACAGAATCAATGACTATTTCAAAGCAATCAGGGGATAAAATTGGGCTTAGATGTTTAATTAAAGATTCTAATCAATTAATTCTTTATAACCATATACTATTATGAGTTGTTTTTCTTTTAGAAATCACAAAAAAAAGTGCTAAAATCATCCAAAGTTTTCTAGTTTTAAAACCAAGCATTATAGAAATGTTTACATGCTATGTTCAACTGTAATAACAATTTTAGACTCCTGACCTTTAACTTATTTTGATAATTGTAAATTTTATAAAGCATATTTAATTGTTCAGTTAACTCTTTAGAAAATGATGTACAAACCAAAGAGCATAATTAGACTATTATTTTTATATACATATTTTCTTCACTAAAATATTAAATTTAGATTTGAGATGTTAAATTATTTTGATCACGTAAGCTTTAGGTAAAAAAAAATGTCAGTTGAACAAATATTCCCCCCCAACTGGAAAATACTGATGAAAACATAATTCAGCATACTAGTTTTGTATTATTCATATTCTTAGAGTTCAGAATCTTCCTAGGTAGTCTAAGTCATATGGTGGTCTAAGAGGCCCTAAACTAATTTTAACCTTCATGAACTTTAACTTTTCCCTGTTTATTTATTTATTTATTTTTTAAGATTTGATTTATTTATTCATGAGAGAGAGAGAGAGGCAGAGACAGAGGCAGAGGGAGAAGCAGGCTCCATGCAGGGAGCCTGACCTGGGACTCCACACCAGGTCCCCAGGGTCACGCCCTGGGCCAAAGGCAGGCGCTAAACTGCTGAGCCACCCAGGGATGTTTATTTTGAACAACATTCATTACAACAAAAATCTCCTGAGGAGAAAGGAGACAACAAACTTGTCACTGTTTTTTTTCATCCAAATGTTATTCTCTCTCTTCCTCTGCACATATCCACAAACACACAAGACATTCTCCCTACCTTAATTTTTGTCCTGGAGAGTTACTTCTTATTAAGTATTTTAAGCATAAATCAGATAGTATTAAACTTTGTATTTATAAGCTTCTTTTTTTTTTTTTTTTTTTTTTTTTGGTTGTTAACTGCTTGTTGGCACTAAAGTCAAAGAAGCTAATGCCAAATTCTCCATTTTACAGCAGCTCGCGCAGATTGCCATTTTTCCTATTTGAATGTAATTTTTATACTGAGAGGGATACGCCGTTAAAAATCCGAACTGATTCTTATTAGAAGCTTTTAATAAATTATGTGAGGGAGCGGGCCCTCTCGGCGCCCTGAGGCGACTCCCACAGCGCACGGCCCAGGGCACCAGCCGGCCCCCGCGCATGCGCGCTCTGTCGCAGTCACTGTGGAGCACAATTTGTGGGTCTCTGTGAAATGCAGCTATTGGTGGTTCTGCCTGTACTCAAATGAAGTGATATTGAATTTCTATTATGCATGTGCCTTGGAAACCTCACAGCTCTCCATAAAGATTTTATTCACACAGCAGATTTGTTGTGACTTAGATAGTTTCAGACAATTTTAGATTTGAATGGACATGGCAGGATCTGACAGTATAAAAGAAATATCAGGAGAAAGAAACATGTAGAACCAAATGATATATTAAGCAACCTACAGAACAAAGCAAAGAGAATGCCTGTGATTGTAGTAAACAAAACCAGAAAGTACATCTTTGAAGGTCCTCTCGTGGGGGCTCAGCTTTTTATATTGCAGCTATGAGTTGGTTGATAGAACTTGTCAACTCCTTTCATCCTACAAATTAAGTTTTGATAAAGCCTTGTTCCTTATATAACCTTCATGGTTTTGAAATAAATTGCTCATAATAAGACACATTCTAGTTTTCATAGATTTCTCCCAAAGATCTAGGTCGCAAATACAAATGGAAAATAAGCACCATTGCAAACAAATATTTATTCCTCAACTAGAATTTAGATTTAATTGGAAAAAGAAGAGTACTTTTTTGGCAAAAATATAAAATATGGAATTGAAATAACAGCAAAACAGGGGAGAGATTGTTAATATACTTAGGTCAAAAAGAATGATGCTAATATGAAGTTTCTTCATTATTGAGAGTAGTACTGTGCATGATGCATAATTTAGGGACTGCAGAAATAACGCTGAATGATGCAAACAATACCCATTATTTCATGGAGTTTATTTACTAATGAGGAAACTGTTAATAAAGAAGTACACAAATTAAAGAAAGAGTAATCCTAGCTAGTAGCAAATGCTATGAAGAATGTAAAACAGGCTAGTAGAACAGAATCTATCTGGAACAGTTGGCAGGGTGTAAGGAGGCAGCTACTTTATCTTTGGTGACTAGGGAAGGCCTCATAAAAGAGGTGATATGAGTTGAGACATGAATGACAAGAAGAAGGTAGCCATATGAAAGCCTGCAGGCAGAGTATTCTAGATTGACATACAGCAAATGCAAAATCCCTTCTTAGGTTAATGTTCCTATCAGATGGTATTTCTTCAGATTCCACATATTTACATTACTCTAAAAATAATTCACTTCTGGACAGTATGGAAATTCCTCAAGAAATTAAAAATAGAACTACCATATGATCCCTCAATCCTACTTCTGGGTGTATATCCAAAGGAAAGGAAATGATTATCACAAAGAGATGTCTGTACTCCCATGTTCCCTGTAACATTATTCACAATAGCCAAGATATGGAAACAACCTAAGCCATCCATCAACAGATGAATGGATAAAGAAAATGTGAGATAGATAGATAGATAGATAGATCTCCGTACAAACATATACACACAATGTGATGCAAAATGTGATATATATATGCATGTAATAGAGCGCACACATACACAACGGAATATTATTCAGCCTTACAAAAGAGGGAAATACTGCCATTTGTGGCAACATGGGTGAACTTGGGCAAATAAGCCAGACAAAGACAAATACTCCATAGGGTATACTTACATAGAGAACTTTAATAAGCAAATAGATAAATAAATAAAGTTGAACTCACAGAAACAGAGAGAATATTGGATGCCAGGGCCTAGGGGATGGAAGAAATGGGGAAATGTTGATAAAAGTGTAGAAACATTTAGTTAAAACATGAGTGAAGTCTGAGGATCTAATGTATAACATAGAGACTATAGTTTATAAAATAAATTGCTACGAGACTAGAACTTAGCATTCTCACCAAAAGAAGAAAAAAGGTAACTATATGAGATGATTGATGTATTTAGTAGGTTACAGCACTCTTTTCCCAATGTTTACATATATTAAGTCATTATGTTGTATGGTGTATCCTTGAAATATAATTTGTCAATTATACTTCAGTAAATTTGGAAAAATGATAAATGTACATATGAACACAGACACACACACACACAAAATTCACTTTGTAAGAAAAGTTGGATAAGGATCATGGGACAAAGATGAGAGGATATTAGTTCACAACCTTGTCCAGAGCTTCCCTGGTGTATCTGAACCTGGCTTCTGTACTCACAGGGTGGGAAGTACTGAAGAAAGATGCAGGCCACTCCAGACTTGTGGGGGGGCAGTTTTAATAGCAGCAGAGGGAACTTCCAAACAAGGCCTGTCTTGGGTGGCAGCAAGACAAACAGATACCCACACTCACCTGCCAAATCTTAAAAGTTTATAAAGCCCTAAACTGGGCTCATATATACAGCATAGGTGTTCTCAACACCACATCACTATCTCAGAGATGTCCTTGGAGCCCCTCTGAGCAGTAAAGGCAAGCAGAACCCACATTCCCAGGAGAGGGAGTGAGAGTGAGGAGCCCTGGAGTGCCCATGTCCCACTCCTGAGTCAATCAATTGTCTTACTTTTTGACAAAGTTTCCCAACAAAGTAGGAGAAAGAAAAATACCTAGTAGGCTACATTAGACAAAAAACATATTTGTTACCATATACATTAAGAACTGGATATACCTATGTACAAATCAAGATAAGTAGCACATTTAATCATGTACTTTCAGAAATTTTAGTTCTGCCTCCAAATCAGTTAACAAGTTTTTTACATAGGCATTCCCTATTTTTACAAATGACGTTTAATGCATTTGATTTCTATGAGCATCTGTTTTATTTGAATTATTTAATATGACTTCAACAGCACTTTAATGGTTCTATAGATATATCCCAAAACCACAGTCTCAGAATTCTCCTCCCTCTACTCCTCTCTAGCCTAGCTTCCTAAAGTTTCCTTGACACCCAGGGACTTTCATGCTCCAAGGGAGAACTATTTTATGTATTATTCCATATTAAGATGCTAGCAATTTATTTATCTATGCGGAAAAAAATGAGAGGAAAGGTAGTGATCAATACAAAGTAACATGCCTACACATAGTATTTCATTCATCTCGTAACCCTGATGAAATTATATCGAAGTGAAATATTATCATATTACCCTTTCATTAACCCCTCTAGTCTGCCTCCATTTAACCTGCCTTGGAGTACAAACTTGGGGTAGGCTCTGTTCCAGAAACTTTCAGATCAGCATCATCATTCTATAGGACCTCTGGAAGGCTCAATTTGTAGATAAAGTCAAATGTGAATTACATAGATCTAAAATATGTACTTGAAGTCACCTTTACAGTCAAGGCATCCTTATAACAGTTCGTAAGTTCTTTAAGGACAAGAACATCTATCCCAATCATATCTTACATTTCCTGCTAACATAGGATTTGAAATTATCAAAAAAAATTGGGGATGCCTGGGTGGCTAAACATGGGTGGGTGGCTGAATCACATTCAACAGTGATTGAACATCTGCCTTTGGCTCAGGTCATGATCCCAGGGTCCCAGGATCAAGTCCTGCATCGGGTTCCCTGGAAAGAGCCTGCTTCTCCCTCTGCCTGTGTCTCTGCCTCTCTCTGTGTGTCTCTCATGAATAAATAAATAAAATATTAAAAAAAAAAAGAAAAGAAAAATTGCACGGGGGGAAGGAAGATTTAAAAAAAAAAAAACATCACAATAGGAGAGAGAGAATGAACTCAATTCTGCTGACACAGAGGCAGGAGAGACTTTAAGCCCTGGACTAGTTCGTGGAAAAGTACTGGAAGATGTTACGGAGGATGGTGGTTAATGTGATTAGGCCATTGCATCTGTTAATTGGCAATTATCAAAGCTGGGTTCCTATCCTCCACAGAGACTGGAAGATAGGGATGCTATCTTGATGATTTTATGTCAAAGAGATGGCTACTAGGTCCTCAAGAAAAACATTCCTGGGTTGTAAAACTGGTCAGAGACTAAGATAAGATTTAATATCAAGGGGGCAGAGAAAGGATTCAGAGCTGAAAGTTTCCTAAAGTAAATGCTTTTAAGGAGAGGAGGCCAGGGACCTACAGTCTGGAAGAAACCTATCTAGGTTTAGTCAAGCTGAGGGGAAATTTTAAGTCCTTCTCACTCAAAATGTAGTGTTTGTTCTATAAATATTTGCTAAACAAATGAATGAATGTACCTTCCAAATATTTTAGAAATCTTGTAGGTTTTGAAATCTTTCAACCACAACATACCTGAATACATACTTATAAAAGAAATGTCACTTTAGATGATTAATTCCAGAAAATCTAAAACTTTGACATTTTATTTCTGCATATTATACTCCTCAACATACAGTAGATACTGATGGTAACTAATAGTGTAAATACATACATGGTATCAGAAGCACAAACTATTTGGGCTTCTGTTAAATTCTTGCATATATTTAGGTCTCTTATTTGTCTTACTTATTAATTTCTTTTTTTTTTTTGGATGGGTGTTCAATTATGAGATGTTTTAGGTCTAGGATGATTTCAATTCTCATTTGAAATGAATTATTTTCAATGAAAGTTAATGGAGAGGAAGAAACTCACTTTATTAAAGTGATCACTCAAGCCAAGAGTATTTTATTTGCCCTTCTCCACTGAGAACTATGCCCAATTACTTAATTAAATCTGAAATTATCAAATAGAGTACACTCTCCAGGGTTCAGAGAGTCAGAAGAAAAGGAAATAATTTGTATTTTTTGCTCAAAATTAAAAGATGTTTATTATGGTATGTTAAGATCCCCTTATAATTGCAATTCATTGTTTCTTAGGATGAGAGTTAACCTGATGGCAGGACAAGGGAAAAGCCCTAACAGCAATTTCCAATCACCTTCCTACCCGATTTCCAAGGAACAGAACCCTGTGTGCCAGGACCTTCAAGCTCTACCCTCCCAGTAGTGCATCTGAGAAGAAATCATGGTAATCTCAAAATCCTATTGAGGTTCAAAGACATTTCATCAAGTGAAAAAAAAATTGAGTAAAATGCAGAAGTGGGGTTTTTTTTCTATTTAGAAGAACTCAGATTTATGTGAATAGGTCTCATGTGGGGAGTCTTTTGAAGCCAGGGACTTCAAAGCAGATCACGGACTTCCAGTGGGTTAATCACTTAATGCAAGAGTGGGGAGATGGAATTACCACCATTCAGTCAAGCTAAACTTACCCTTTTTTTTTTTGAGAGACAGCAAGCAAATACCCATCTTTTAGTTCCCAACAGTACTCTAGTTGAACACGTGTGTGTGAGCCTGCTTTGTTTGCCAGCTATTTTATGTAAATCACAATGGAAAGAAGTTCCAAAGGCTACTAGAGGCATTTGATGCACCACTTCATTCAGGGGACATCATCTTTCCCTTTGCTGCAAATCAAAGTTTTAACCGTTAAAACATGCCTATTCAATGCAGAACAAATTACTAAAAAGAGCAGCAAGATTATATAAAGTGAGGGCAGGAAAAGCTGGACTTTCTGACTACAAAAACAAGAAGTCAAGCCTCATATTTTGATTAAAGTGCTTAAAAGTTAGTAGAAATCATCCAGAATGTCTGGAAACTAGTAGGAGATAGAAAGGGTGGGTATTATTTCCACCAAACTTGCATATTATGGTCACCAATGTTTGAATATATATATATATATATATATATATATATATATATATATATATATACACACACACACACACTCACATAGGATGATTAGAAATGAACATGTAGAAAATTAAGAAGCCTTAAAAACTAAGGCCACAAAGAACACATTCATGTTCTAACCTGTGAGAAAAGAGATTATCTAGCATATGCCACCTTGTCATTTAAGGAAATGACCTAGAAACTGCAAATATATCTCTGCCTTTACCCCAGGAACCCAAATCCAATCCCACAGCTACTCCTACTATGCTAGCTTGCTGGGGCTGCTATAACCAAGCAGCACAGACTGGGTGCTGAAACAACAGGAATTTACCTCCTCACCATTATGAGGGTAGAAATCTGAGATCAAGGTATCAGCAGCTCTAGTCTCTTTTTGAGGCTTGCAGATGGCTGCCTTCCTCATTGTTTTCACGTAGTCTTATATGTATATGTATATGTATATGTCCTCTGTATATGTCTGGATCATAGTCTCCTTTTTTTAGAAGGATGGCAAGCATATTCATATTGGCTTGGGTCCACACTAATGGTTTCATTTAACCTTAATTACTCTCATAAAAACCCAGTCTCCAAATATAGCCACATTCTGAGTTACTGGGGTTTAGAACTCCGACATGCAAATTTTGAAAGGATATGATTCAGCCCAATACTTAGCTTCAAGGGAGATTGAGAAATATAGTTTCTTTTTGGGTGGCTATTTAGCAAAGTAATACTTCAGTCCTACTACTAAAAAGAAAGAATAGAAATAGATATTAAGGAATTTATCAGCACCTGTGACATTATCCTAGAATCAATAGATACAAGGCCAACCGTATATGAGGTAAAAGCTCACAAGAAAAAGAATGAGAAGGATATATAATTGATAATGAAACTCAACAGCAGTTAAGCCCCAAGAAAGAAATTCTGTTTCAATACAAAGGCCTGGTCAAAATTAACTCAATTTTAGAAATAGTAAGGCCATTTCAAGTGGGGAGAAAATAATTTAAGATAAATATAATATCTGAATAGGATTTTTAAGCACTAGGAGAAACAGATTTCTTAAGATGTAGAATCAGTCTCCTTCGACCACCACAAAAAGTGGATATAACTGGGCAACCCATCAATAGAATTTTATCAATACTATCATTCTCCTTTTTTATGTTTAAATGTTACATCCTGCACATAGAAGAGTTTCTCTTAATCTAAAAATAAAGAAAATAAAAAGGCTTTTCTAAATGAAACTAAAGCCCTATAATTTATGTGAACTTGCCATATGAGCAAACTATAGGGATTTGCTCTTCACAAAAATTATTGGATGTACACAAGAGGATGGAAGATGATAAATATGACTACTGAATTATTAAGCAGAATAATTTCTGGCTAAATTTTTGTGTTTTCTTTTTGTTTCTTAATAAGTGCTCAAACATGTTAATGGTTTTTTTAAAAAAATTCCTCTACAAGGATAAGTCTCAAGTATAATTCAGAAACCTACATATAACCTTCATTTCTTGTTCTCAATTCCCATGGCAGTTCTATACTGTGAAACCATAAACATGTGAGCACAGTTACAAATTGTTAATTTATGAAATTTATTTGAGTAGATATTTGCCAGTTTCTTTCTGCGGTGACTCATGTTTGGGTACATGCCAAGAGCACCCCTTGCCTTTTACTTTATACATACAAGAAGAAAATGGGAGCATAAGGCACTTTTACCAAGAAATATTGTGATTAAAAAATAGTTATACAGCAAAAAACAGTTGCAAACACATAGTATCATTCATTGCTAATGAGTTAAAAGGATACCACAGTGCACATATAAATCACTATACAGTATCTTGCAGTTTATTTAAATTCATTGTGCCTCATTATAACTGAGCTATGCACCTTTAGGTCTGAGTTGATTAGGAATGCGATAGCTCAGAATAGCTTTTAATTCAGAGAAACATGGCCTGACCTTTACCATAATCCTGTGTGAAACACACTATAGTTTAGACATTAATAATGATGCTACCTCTTTTTCATACTGGTGAGATGCTACTTAAAATTTGGTATTATTAGTTAACAGGCTCAGGCCAATACATCAAAACCAAATTACCCTTCTGTGTATAACTACAGTACTTAATTCTGAGTTCTTCATCTCTCATAACTATTACTTCCTCTTTAAAAATGCTAAAAACCAAAATGTAATAGTGTCATGTCATAGCAATAAGTCACAGATACAAACTAAAGGCACTCCTCTTCACTCCCCATGGACTGCCACTGTATGCTGTTAAGGATTTGTGCTTCATGATATACGTTTTAACAGCTAAGGCATTGCTTGTCTTTGACCTTTGTCTCTCAATTTAAGAATGCCATTCCTTTAAATCACCTTCTGGTAAGTCAACTAGTACAAACAACAGAACTTTCTTACCATTCTCATTCAGATACAGTAGAAAATGCAAATCACAGAGTTGAATACCTATTGTCCTTTCTTAAAAAAATCATTTATAGTGTCTTTATCACTAAAAATACAGTAAATAATAAAATAATGTCTACAGAATTGAATTGATCTATCTAATAGTTCACCATAGCTCATAATGGAAAATAACATTCCTCATGCCACTCATTTTTACCCCTTTCCATATTTGCTTCCCACTCCCAGAGGCAACTTGTTTGGACTCTCTTACATGATTTCTCTAGTTTCAACTCCTATCCCTAAATAACATGCTTATATGACAAAATCTCAATGTTTCCATTTTAAATATTACATTTTGACCCACTGTAATAAAGAATAAGATAAAGCCCTTTTAGAACATCATCCCCTCAAAACCTAGGATTTCCCTTCATTGTCCTGGGGATTTCCTTTTTCATTCTTGTGTTCAATCCCCTTTCACAGAATCTCTCTCTTTTTTTTTAATTTAGGATTTTCCTTGTTTCTAAGAATCAGAAATTCAAAACAAAGTACTAAATGAAATAAGATTCTACTTAGCACAGTCAAAAGAATGTTCAGGGGGAGGGCGGGTAGAATGACCCTCAGATCTCATCATTTTGCTATGCTTGAATTTCCCAGGACGCATGGTTAGGATAAAAAAAATGGCTGATGAAGCTTTGATCATTATGGTTCTACAGAAAAGAAAGAGGAAGGACAAGCCCATTTCTCTTCAACACACTTCCTGTAAGTTGTGCATACTATCTCTACTTAAATCCCATAAGCAGAACTTAATCACATGACCACAACTGGCTTAAAAAAAGAAAAAACAAAAACAAAAAAAAAAACAGGAAGCTTAAGTCTTTATTTTAGCAGTTCTGTTCCTAAGAAAGAAGGCGGGATATTATTATGGGATGCTCAGCCATACCATATCATCTTTCTAGATTATTTGAATGAAGCATATATTGAAGGAGTTTTCTGAGGAAAGATAGGCTACAGATATATTTTTTGAGGTCTTGCCTCTCTTAAAATGTCTTTATTTTTATACTTTCATACTAGACTGAAAGATTGGCTGGGATATAAAAACCAAACGATAAATTTTTTTATAGAATTTTGAGGGTGTTTCATTGTCTTTGAACTTCCAGAGTTGATATTGAGAAGTTCAAGCCTGTTCTGATTCCTAATCCTTTGTCCGTGATCCTTTTGTATTCCACTCTGGGAGTTTTTAGCATGGTCTCTTTACTCTGGTATTCAAAAATGTTACAATAGCATGTGTTATCTGAGTTTCATTCATTAGTTGTGCTTGGCACTAAGAGGGGCTTTCAAATCTGGAAATGAAAGTCCACTCATTCTGGGAAATGCTTTGCCTTATTTCTATGAAAATGTTATTACTTCTTTTTTCTCATTTCTCCTCTGAACGTTGTACCTTGCATCAGTCAAAATGAACTATGTTGTGTTGCAATAAAAAGCAAACCCAAACATCAGCGGTTTAGCACAGCAGAGGTTTATTTCCAACCGACACCACGGGTCCAACAGGAACGGGCCTGTTCAGGGCTCACCTCCACGTTGCCCCTGCAGAGGCCATGCTGACAGTCTCCACACCCTCCAGGATCTGAGGACGGCAGTAGGTGAATGGCAACATGGCATGCCACTCACTGACTGGTAAACAAATCCACCCAGAAGTAACTTGCATCATGTCTACCCACATTTAATCAGTCACAGAAAGTGCCATGTCCATACCTAACTGTGAAAGCCAGAAAGTAATCCCACAATGTGTCTAAAGGAAAGACAAGTAGAATATTGACCAACAGCCCTTAGGACAATAACAAGTCTCCTACACAGATACTTTCATTTGCTTTTTATATTCTCTCTTTAATTTTTATTGCTGAATTCAGTTTATATGAAGTAAAAAGTATACACAATTTAAGTATAAAATACTTATATATATTAATGGATTTCTGCATATCCAAATCCAGATATAAAAAATTCCCAAACCACCAAAGACTTCCTTGTGCCATCTCTATCATCACTCTCAAAGGTAACCTATAATCTGCCCTCTATCATCACAGGTTAATTTTGCATGTTTTTAAACATACAAATAGAATCAAGTATTATGTACTCTTCAGTGTCTGGATTCTTTCACTCAGCCATAAGTTAGTGAAATTCATCAGTAATGCTACATGTACTAAAATGGTTTTCTCTATTTCTGTGTTCTTTTTGATTCCAAGGACTATAGCACCCTTTATTTATCCGTTCCACCACTGTTAGACATTCAGGTTGTTTCTAGTTTTGGACTATTCAGAAAAGCTGCTGTGCACTTCACTGTAGCTGTCTTTTGGTGAAAAACATTGAAAATTGAACAGAAGTTATTAATCATAATACATTTCAATTTTTTAAGTAGTTTAATGGTTAGTACTCTTTGTGCCCTAGTTAAGAAATTGTTGGCTATCCAACTTATGAAGGTATTCTATGAAATTTTACCTCCAAACTCTTATATTTTACTGCTAACATCTAGATCCCTGATCCATCTCAAATTTGGTGTATAGTGTACAATAGAGGTCAAGATTTTTTTTCCATTTGGATAACTAATTAAGAGGAATCATTTATTAAGACCATTCTTTACAAGAGGATTTGTACTGATGCCCTTTTTTGCAAATCAAATAGCTATGTATGCTCCAATTTTCTATATCTTTGGCCTTTGTTTTCTTTCTAGGATGATTTCTTTAACTTTATATACTAACCCTTATTTGCCTTTATTTTACATTTCTGATACCACATTTTACTTTCCAAAGGCCCTTTCCTGTTCTCTGATATCCCTTTTACATTGTAGAATGTTTTTAAATCAAGGATACATTATATTCTCTTATCTGTGGACCTTCTATTTGTGGGTATTGACTATACTTTTTCAACCTCCAATTGGCTTAGCCTCCTCTGAGTTCTTGCTTTAGTGTCTGTCCTTCATGTAAAAGATTTTCTCAAACAGCTGGTAGTCACTGGCTACCTCATTCAGTATACATAAAGTCGACTAGATCTCACTCTAGGTGAGAAGAGCTCACTACTCGAAGGCCCCCAGTGTATGGGATTGCTGAATAGAGACTAATATTTTACTAGCTTTTCTCTAGTTTCTGCTAGTTTCCACAGAGAAATCTTCTGCTAGGAAATGTAAACCTGTGACTCAGCTGTGATACCACCATGCTCAATAGTATGCTGCCCCTAAATCTAGAGACCCTCTGGTTAGTCCTCTCAGAAGAAAAAACATCCAGACCTCCCCTGGAGTTGAGCAGGAAGTGTTCTGTCAGTTGTTTGGAGTGGAGACAGAATGGGTCACCTAATTGCTTTGTATTACCAACTTCCAACATTCTTTGTTTCTACCCCCTCACCACTATCGCCCATATTCCAATATACCCATTATTGTCAATCCCTAGTTTCTGTGAGATAAATAGGATGATTTCTTGATTGATTTCCTCCACAAAATGTGAACTAAAATTTCAGATTTTTCTTGTTTGCTTAGTGAGTTGCCACTTGTCCATTTTACCTATATTTTAAAATAGCATATTTATTATCTGTCCCCCTCAGCTCCACCCATCCTCTTTTGCCTTAGAGGTTGATGATTTTTTTTGTATGTTTGTCATCATTTTAGTGGTATTTGTCTGATTGGGATTCACTGTTGGACCTCTTTGGCACAAGATAAATTACATTCTGGAAGCAAAACAAAACAAATGGGTCATTTCTATTAAATTGAAAATGAAAAATAATTAATCTCTATGCCTAAAGTTTAACAAACTTGTAGAGTTTGTGTTTTTCCTTTCACATTTAAAAAGCATATATACAGGTTTTAAGAACACGGACTCCCAAATGTTCCCCCTGACTATATTTAAAATATGACTTTATTTTTAAATAAAAGGTTATAAAATATTAATCAAATTATATTGAAACAATCATCATTTTTCTCACCTTCCAACAGCACCTCTTTTTAAAGTTTTCTTGAATATGACAGTGCCCTCTACAATTTCTTCTCAAAAAATAGATTGTGTGTTTTTATTGCTATTAGAATTACATAAGCCAGTCTAGCTGGCTAGGCAATTTTCTCCTCTCATCACTATTCCATGTTTTATCCCTCCTGGGAATGTGCCCCTGAATGCAAATTTGCCTCTACAAATAGACAAGAAAATGTCTTAAGACTGATGTCAAAGAATAGCTGACTTTTCTAACTAGCATCACTATTTCAAATTCATTTTTATTAAGATACAAATACCAAACAGTAAGCATAACACAAAGGATAGTAGATATGCTATTTATTAAGTCCTGCTTTTCAAATGAGGTAAGAGGGAGGAAGTAGAAGAATCTTGGATACTTACAAGAAACAATTACAAGAAATTTTGTTGTTTCAGAAATGTACCCCACACCTTTCTCTCCTCATCACTTTAGTACATAAACGAGAAATTAGCTCTAAAGAAATAAGTAACTTTGCCTTGATTATACAACCACTTGAACTAGAATAAAACTAATATTTCCTAGAATCCCAGCCCAGTGTACGAGTTTGTTTATTTCCATTTGTGAACTACAGACATTTAATATTTATCTTTTTTTCTCTTCTCCAGTCATTTTGGCTAGTATTCCCAGGATAATGTTAAATAAAAGTAGTAATTTGAGTAGCTATGTGGTTCTTGCATCCATTAGAAATGTTCCTTGTATAAGCATTTAAGTCATGATTCTGTTTTTGGCATTGATTTACGTGTTAACACACTATTTTTACTCATTTTATTGAGAATTATTTTGAGCAACTGATGATAAATTTCCAGCACCTTTGGAGAAAAATACAATTCTTCTTTCACATGTAAATTACAATAGAATTTTTATATTAAACCATCTTTGCATTCCTGCTAAGATCTCAGTTGATCATGTTATAGTATATGTTTAACAATGTTGCTGAATTCTATTTGCTAATGCTTTAAGGATATTTTATTGACATTTTTTAGTCTATTATATTCCTTTCGATCTATTTTTGCCAGTCTTTATTATCAATGTTTCACTGGCTTTATTAAAGAATGTTGAAGGCTCATTTATACTAACTCTGGAAGATTTTTAATAGCAAAGGAATTGTATTATGACAAATAGTTCATATCACTGAACGCTCAAATATTAATCCTACACATTTTTTCCTTCTAGGATATAGCACTGCTTCTTCTACTGTCTCTCTCATTATATTTCCCCCTCATCTGGCAGTTAGTTAAACTCAATATTAGGCACTCTGTGAACAGCTACATAGGGATAGAGAAAATTACAGCAGAATGCCATTCAATGCTACCTGTCAACTCTCCAGTTTCAAGGAAAATGTACCTTCCCACTGTCCAAAGCAGACATTTGACAACTTCCCTTTTCTCATACTTCCAACACCCTTACAATTGACTTTATTTGATACATTTTTCTCTTTTACTCTTGAGGAAAGAAAGCCATCAAACAAGAATTGCCTAAGCCCATCACAGAGTCTACAACTCACTTGTGAGCTACACATTGCACTGTTTCTAAGGCTTCCTAATTCTGCCTCATATGTTTACTGACACAAAGATTTATTTCTGAAATTATTGTTATTGTGATCCATATTTACATAGATATTCTCCATTCATTTTTACTATTTTACAGAGTTTCATCATATAAATATACAACATTGTATGTGTTACTTTCTGTGATAATGTACATAAGGGGACTGAAAAGAAATCCGTTTCAAACATTTGAGATTTCACTATTAATCTGGTGCTTTCCCTGATTATAAACACATAAATGTCCTGTATTTTTCTCTCATTTTCTATTTCTTTTGAGTAATAAGATGATTTTTAAGTCTTTATGTTTAGATTATGTTTAGAGTAATAGTTTAGATTTTTTAAGTCTTTATGCACTTAAAATTTATAGGAATTTTCTCTTGACATGCATTCATGTTTACCAAACAACAATGTTATAATTTTGTTTGATGTGTATCTGCCTTCAAGAAGAAAATTCACTTAGGGACTTATAAAATTACTCAATAGATTTTTCTCATCAGAAATTAAGAGGCATTCTGGAGACTTCTGTTTCTGGTAAGGATGGTATAACAGGGACTAGATTTACTCTCCCATGTGAAACAACTAAAATTATGGACACAAAATACAAAGTGATGGCACTTAAGACATTGGAGTTCAGGCAAAAAAGGCAGTGAATATGAAAAGATGGGGGGAGAGGGAGATGAGCCCTACTATTTTTCTAATTTACTGCCTGGACAAAGATTCTATTTCAAGCAGATAAATTATATGTAATTGGAACCCCTAAAAGGCACGTAGGATGTTGGGGGTGAAAAGATGTAAGTAATATAGTAGTAAGGGCTAAATTTTTCCAAAGGCGATGAAAATTATATCACTAGTCCAAAATATTCAACTAATTCCAAACACATTAAAGATGAAGAAAACAATACAAGACTCATCATAATCAAATTGCTTAAAACCAGTGATAAAGAGAAACTTTTATAAGCAGCCAGAGCAAAATACACCTTATATAAAGGAACAAAGGTAAGAATGACAACATAAGTCTTGTAAGAAACAATGAAACCCGAAAGACAGTGGAGCAACATCTTTAAGTAGTTGGGGGGTGAGGGAGGAAAAAGGGAAGATTTGGCCTATGATTTTTTTAACCACTCAAAATTTCTCTTAAATATGAAGGTGATATAATGACTTTTTTCAGATATGTAACATCTGAAAGAGCTCCTCAGCACCAGATCAGCACTGTAATAAACATTAAAGGAGGTCCTTCAGGCAGAAACAAAATAATACCATATCAAAAACTAGGTAACATGCACACACACACACACACAAAGGCCATCAGAAATTGTAACTCTGTAGATAAATGTAAATACTTTTTATTATTTAAATCTCTTTCAAAGATAGTTGACTCTTTAAATCAAAAATAAGAACAATGCATTTGGGGGTTAATAGCATATACAGATACAAAATGCATGGCAAGAGCAGCATAAAGGCCAGGAATGCATAAATAAATTATTTTAAAATCCTTTTACTATACATGAAATAGTATATTAGCTGAAAGTAAAATGTGATGAGTTAAAGATATGTACTGTTAATAATAAAGCAATCAGTCAAACAACACAACAAACAGTGCTATAACTCTTCTGTTACTTGAGTGACTGTTTTAGTACACACCAACACTAAAATACTAGGTCACTAGAGTGAACCAAAAGGAGATCAAATAAATCATAAAAGATAATTAATGTGAAAGAAGACAGAAAACAAAGGAGTAACAAAGAACAGATGGGACAAAAAGAAATAACAAGATAGATTAAAATCCAATCCTACCATATCACTAATCACATTAAATATGAACACTAAAAGCCCGCTTAAAAGGCAGACACTGTGAGATTGGTGAAAAAGACAAAACCTAAGTACATGATACATACAAGAAATGCATATCAATGTCTTTTCTGTCTCTGTTCACAATACTTTTTCCTTGTCTTTGGCTTTAAGTGTGTTTTAGTATGATGTGCTTAAGAACTGTTTTCTTGTATATTTATCCTGCTTGGTACTTCAGAGCCTTTTGTATCTTTTGTCTAATAATTGTAGTCAGCTTTTTGTATGTGTTTGTGTGTGTGTATATATTACATATATACACATTTATATATAGACATATATTTAACATTTATGAAAAAGATTATTAAGAAAAGTAAGCTAAAACTGAATATTCGTCTTCTAAAGAAAGACTGCCTAAAAAATATTTTTATTTTCAAATAAGATGAAAAATCATTCTTGTGTATACCATAGACCACATACCATATCTTATTAGGTATGACATAGTTTGTATAGACCTTATTGGAGAAGGTAAAATTATGTTTTGGGTTTGTTTAACAAAGTGAAAATAAGTTATTTCTAACTACATTACAGACTTGTATTCAATTCATATCTTTTATGGGAAAGAGATATAACACAAAAAGAGAAAGCTAACATAATGGACTAAAAAAAGAAAAATATTTTCTATTAAAATAATTATTGAAAATTAATATTGGATCATTATATCTGCAACTTACTGATCGTACTAATATACCATAAACTATAGATATGATTGTTATGCAGAGCTTCCCTGAGACCTTAAATTTATTATTTTAAGGTTTCTACTAGGATAAAAATCCTGAAAAGCCTGTTCTAGAGATTACAAGATTCATATTTAACTCATTATCTTCCAGTATAAGTTGTGTATTTTGTCATTTCTCAAAAATTTCTATGACTCTGGAACACTTTTACTCCATGTATCTATCCCACAGTTTGTGTTACTATAGTGTTCTGTTTTTACACATGATTTAGACTCCATAAATTTTTGCCATTTTTTGCATAGTATTCACTATGCAAAATTCATTCATATGGATTCGTGTGTTTGCCCTTGCAGGAACTCTCCATTTCTTCATGTATATTTACTTGTATTTCTATCTCCCAGCATTTTCCTTAATCTAAAAAATACCCCTTGGTATTTTCCAACGTCTAAATTGAATTTGTGTTTTAAAAGATTTCCCTTTTTTATCAGGAAAGATTTAATGACATCTTCACTTTTGAAGGACAGTTTTACTAGTTTGTAAAATTCCAAGGAGACAGTTGTCTTCTTGCAACACTTAAAGATGCCATTACACTGTTTTCTGGTTTCTTCCATTTCTGTTGAAGGGGCAAGCCTAAGTTTTATTTTACCCCTGTAAAATTTATGCCATTTATTCCCTCTGCTAACATATGATCCTTGTTTCTGTCAGACTCAGGGTTAGGTTGCAGGTTTTGTAAGGTTGATTTTCTTCCTCTACTTCATAATTGTGACTAGAATATAGCTCTCCAGGTCCAAGAGCCTACGTCATTCTACAATGTCCTTCTTCCTGGTAATTTTGAAATTGTGAAAAACTGCTTTTTTTGGTACTTTCTGCTTTCTTCTTACCCTGTGGAACTTACAAATTCCACCAATACCTCAAGAGAGAAGGCTGATGACCACTGACTCTATCTGCCATTTACCCAAGACCTTGCTCTCTTGAGTTTTGATTGCTGTGGCAACCCTGAACTTCAGCATTTTGTCTTTCCATGTCATTTGGAGATTGTCTAAAACTCTTTTGGATTCTCTTCTTAAAATGGCACTCTCACTCCTCCACCTGACTGTAATCTCTCATTCTTCTTTGGAAAGCTTATTCACAAGTAATATAATAGAATATGATCATTAATCAGTTCTCTCAATCTTTCTTTTCCTCCGATTTAACTTAAACAGGAAGCAATATGTTCTTCATTAGCCATAGTTGAATATATACAATTTTCCTTTATCATCTGTATATAGACTAAATCCTTTTTTAAAAACTCATAGAACTTGCCACAATACTCTCTCTAGAGACCCCAGTTGTTTTAATTCTTCAGAAGCATTGTAAATACACACACACACACACACACACACACATATCTGAATCATAGCTTTAGTTTCAGTTTTTACCTGCCAACTTCATCCATTTATATAAAAGCCAATTGAATGTAAACTATGGTTGTTCTCCCTATTTCTCTCTATGATATTTCCATGATTGACTTAGGGCCTTACTGATCTCCTAAACTAGCCCTCACCCAAACTATGGTTGTTCTCCCTATTTCTCTCTATGATATTCTCATGATTGACTTAGGGCCTTACTGATCTCCTAAACTTGCCCTCACAAAAGTAACAAATGACCTTTTCATCACTAGAGAAATGAAAATCTACCTTTTTCATATTTTTAGTATCTTTGCAATACCCACATGGTTAATCTTTATTCCCTTGTGAATTCCCTAACATTTCTGGGTTTCTGAGGCTCTATTGAATCCTGGTTCTTTCATAGCAGTGAAAGCCTGGTGCAGTTTTCCTTTTGATAATTCCTACTTCATCTCTTATAATATATAGCTATCTAAAGTTAAAATAAATGCTATATAGATTTAAAATCTACTGAAGATCATTATCTTACCCTATTTACTTCAATATCTCAATAGCATTTTGTATATAGCAGGTATTTAATAAGTAAATTTCATTAAATTATTAAAATTTGAGTGTCCTTTAAGAACAAAATAATTACAGAATAAAAAAGTTCTACTTAGCAACAATTTCTCTTAAATGTTAAAGATATTAAATCTGTGAATAGCATAGTCAGAAATGTGGTTTAGAAAAATCAATTGAAGGGTGGTATGTGGTTAGAAGAACTTAGAAAGAGAAGACATGTTGAATGTACTCTTACCAGAGCTGAACTTTTTTTAAAATAAGAAATTGCTACTAGATGTTGATAACCAACACTGCTTTGCCAAGAACTAATGATACCTTGATGTCTTTCAGGTTCTCCAAACTTGACCTATTCAGTAGCAAAATTATTGTTTCCCTCTTCTCACAAGCCTGCTTTTCTCTCTCTTGTGTTTCTATATTGGTGAATGATACAATTCAGATGGTTGCTTTAAATCAAAATCCATACTGGACAGCCATACTGGACTGTTTCGTCTCCTTTATTGCCTACAACCAGCAAATCGTACAGATTATTACCTCCAAAATACTTCTTGACTCCAACTACCTCTTTCTAGTCCCATTGCCAACTTCCCTTATAAGCTCTGATCGCATTGCACATTGCAGAATTATTGCAGTACTCTCAAAACTCATCTCGTTTTCTTCCAATTTTTGCCACACTGTACAGAATGAATGCTCTTTATAAAAGGCAATTCTAACCGTATCATGCCCCTGATTAAAATGCTGTCAGTGCTCTCCACATTACTCTTTATATAAACACTAGCATGTCTTATGGCCTCTACGTCATCTGTTTCTCTTTCCCTCTCCAGCCATATCCCTTGTTACTTCAGAATCAACTTTTTCGAGCTCCCTAAACAAGTCATCGTCTCTTTAATCTCCAGAACTTTACACACACAGTTCTACCTACAATACTCTACCCCACCTCTTGCTCTGATTAACTCTTACTCATCCTTCAAGTCTCAGCTTACATGCACTGTCTTTCAGAAAGCTTCCCCAGACTCCCGAAATGGAGATGGCTGCTTCTCATGAGCTCCCATAATCAAACTGCCCTTTCACATATCATGCATTGTCAATTTTCCATTCACTTATCAGTTTCCCTTGACAGTATTATTTGAAGAGATCACCTACTGTGATATTTTTCACTAGCATTTTCTTAAAATCTAACACGGATAAAGAACATGTGGTAGATATATACACACATGTGATACTATATAGAAATTTCATTATATAATTGAATGAACCAACTTAGGGCTTTCTAATCCATATTTGTTATTGTTAAAATAATTCAATAATCTGAGAGACACACATTTCAGAGAGTAAAGAACAAGGAAAAAGAGAAAGAAGAATACTCCTTATTTCATAGAGCTTATTAAAATCTAGTTGGAGTTCAATTTACCAACATACAGAAAAACACCCAGTGCTCATCCCGTCAATTGAACACCAATAAAAATTAATTAAAAAAAAAATAAAATAAACATCTTAAAAAAAATAAATAAATAAAAATAAAAATAAAGATTTAAAGCAAATACAACAAAAAATAAATAAATAAATAAAATAAAATAAAATCTAGTTGGAGGACCAAAATAAATACTATGAAGAAAAAGATAGTTTTAAACCAGAAGTATCATAAAACTTCCATGCTGTTAAACAAATGTGTTGTATTCTTCAGAATGAGCTACTTAATTTTTGAGGCAGAGCAGAGGTAAAGGACATGTTTGAACTCTGTAGCAGTAAGACTCAAGAATTCAAAATAGAATTATGGTGCAGAAGTAACTATTACTTATTTTTGAAGCAGTTGTGCTTTCTTTACAGATTAAATAATTCTATAATTTCAATATTTTCTGTGAATAAAATATCAAAAAAAATAATGAGTTAAGTAACAAATTAATATCATAGACAATAAAACCCTTTTTTGTTGTTGTTGTTGTTAGTAGGAAAATCAAAATCTCCTTCCAAGGAGTGAAATTAGAGAATTTATGAAGTAGATAGAAGTTTTGTTACATCTTAAATTACTTTTACAGGCAAAGATATGTGAAGACAAAAATTCACATATAAAAAAGTTCAAATACTGCCATATCTAGAGGTACTTCGTTCTGATTGAATTTCAAGATTTATGAGTTAGCATGAGATTATGGAGAACCCTGAAAGCTACATTCAGGAGTTTATTTTAAAATAAGAAAACTTTAAAATCTAGAAGGCAAGGGTGCCTGGTGGCTCAGTCAGTTAGGCATCTACATTTGGCTCAGGTCATGATCCCAGAGTTCTGGGATCAAGCCCCACAATGAGCTCCCTGCTCCTCCAGGCTTACTCTCTCTCGCTATCTCTGATTCTCTGTCTCAAATAAATATATAAAATCTTTTTTTCAAAATCTAAAAACAGGGGATCCCTGGGTGGCTCAGTAGTTTGGCGCCTGCCTTCGGTCCAGGCATGGTCCTGGAGTCCCGGGATCGAGTCCCACATCGGGCTCCCTGCATGGAACCTGCTTCGCCCTCTGCCTGTGTCTCTGCCTCTCTCTCTCTCAGTCTCTCTCTCTCTCGCTCTCGCCCTCTCGATCTGAGTCTATCATGAATAAATAAATAAAAATCTTTTAAAAAATAAAATAAAATAAAAATTTAAAAACAAAGTCTAGAAGGCAGGGAGAGATGGCACATGATAAATTACAAATTGGAGACAATAGTCAACAAATGGTATAGACAGAAAAAATTAAAATTCTAAAATAATCCTATTCAAAAATATCCAAATTTTTGATATATATATAATATATATAATATATTATATATAATATAACATGTATTTATATATAATTATATAATATATAATAATTATCAAAATAATTTGGATATATAATACACTGTAATAATTATAATATATAATATATATTATATATATATTACCCCCTTGAGGATTCTGCTTCTTTTCTAGACCAAAATTCCACCCAATTGCAGAGAGTGAGGCATAAGACACTTCCCTGGAAAGCTTTCACCAGTTGGCTCTCCCTCCAAGCTGAAAGAGCTTCAGCACCCCTAACCAGGTGCTCGGATCACCTCACACTTCCCCTGCCATGTGTCAATTCACTGTGAGATATTTTTAAGACTTTCTAATTACCTGCCTTCCTCACTGAGCTGAAAGCTCTGTGAAGACCATCTCATTCTTTATTCCATTCGCAGCATGACTTACACTGAGTAGGTGTGTCTTATTCTTTTAAGTTAGACATCTTATCACTGGGTAAGGTCAAAAAGCTCTGAGGGTGATCTGGTGTGTGCCTATGGATGGGCCCATTATACCTCATGGAGGAGCTGAACAAGAAAGCCACTATAACTCACCACAGCTAGGATATCTGCCTAGATCTCCAACATAGTGGCACTGTGCCCGGTTTCTTTCCTGGAATTTTTCCTCCCCTAGCATACTTGATTTATATTTTTAAATGAACTGTTCTGTTAATTATTGAGCATTTGCAGAATATTATGTACTTAAAAAGTCCTTACCCTATAAATTATTTTCATTCACCAAAGAAAGATAGTATTCATGGTATAGCCATTTTTTAGATGGAAAAGCTAAGTGAAAAGATTGTCATCCTATGGGATCCCTGGGTGGCGCAGCGGTTTGGCGCCTGCCTTTGGCCCAGGGCGCGATCCTGGAGACTCGGGATGGAATCCCACATCAGGCTCCCAGTGCATGGAGCCTGCTTCTCCCTCTGCCTATGTCTCTGCCTCTCTCTCTCTCTCTCACTGTGTGCCTATCATAAATAAATAAAATTAAAAAAAAAATAAAAAAAAAAAAGATTGTCATCCTATCACACAGCTAGACAGAAAATCGGCCATTTATTTGTATCTTCCTATGAAACAGATTACTCTGAAAGTTACAGTTATGAATTCCGTCCTATTTCTTCAGTGCAGCCTCAGAAAGCCTTTCTTAGTCTATGAAAATAGACAAGGGATAAAGGTGTACACAGCCTAAATAGTAGAACCAAAACTTCCCCATTCAGGTAGGCAAGCTAAGGCTTGAACTAATCATAAATCTTGAAACATAAATACACAATACAAATGCTCGTGAGAAATATATGCTCTAATACCATAAACTTTCACTTGAATTTTTAAAAATATTTTTGCCCATATTTTGTATTTATCATGACACTTTTCAGTAGATTATATTTATAAAATAAACACACCAAAAATGTTAAGCTGTCCTGAACCTTGAATTTACACCTACTTGATCAAAAAGTTAATTCTAAGTTATTATGTAATATGTTCCAGGAAAATAAGTCTACTGTCCTTCTACTCCTCAAATATATATATATATAATATATATAGTATATTATTTACATTTACTATGAATGTATTATATATTTTGTAATGCTATATATTATATATTGTATACTATAATATAGTATATATTAGTATATAACATATATTTTAAATTTATATAACTTTACTATATATTTTATATTATGTTATATATATGTTATACACACACAGATACATGTATAAAACATTGGAACCTCCAAAATAAAAATTTCCATTGATCCACAAATCAGATCTCCAGGACTGTTTTTCATGCATAAATGCTCTTTAATCTGTATATTTTTTAATGTGCTCAAAAATTTAATGATGCATAAGTCTGTCAGTGTAACTATTCTTTGTCCCATTATTTAAAGCTGCTTAACTTGCATTATACAAATTTCCCTTTACAAATGATTTGAATAATGAGTTTAACTCTCAACAAATTCAGTTTATTTTGATATATATTTTAGAAAAAACCAATCATCAAAAAATAAATAGGTCATTTTTTATTTTATTTTATTTTTTAAAGGTTTTATTTATTCATGAAAGACACAGAGCGAGAGAGGCAAAGACATAGGCAGAGGGAGAAACAGGTCCATACAGGGAGCCCAATGTGGGACTTGATCCCAGGACTCCAGGATCACACCCTGAGCCAAAGGCAGATACTTAACAGCGAAATCACTCAGGTGTCCCTGGGTCACTTACTTTGAAACAAACAAATAAAAACATGTATTCCTAGTGACTATCAAAATCTATTATAGTCCTTATTAGGACTTTGAGGCCTTAGGCCTCAAAAAGAATGAAATCTTGCCATTTCCAAAGACATGGATGGAACTAGAGGGTATTAAGCTAAGCAAAATAAGTTGGTCATAGAAAGACAAATACCATCTGATTTCACCCATATGTGGAATTTAGGAGACAGAACATGAAAGACTCCTAACTCTGGGAAACGAACTAGGGGTGGTGGAAGGGGAGGTGGGTGGGGGGTGGGGGTGACTGGGTGCTAGGCACTGAGGTGGGCACTTGACGGAATGAGCACTGGGTGTTATTCTATATGTTGGCAAATTGAACACCAATAAAAAATAAATTTATAAAAAAATAAAAATAAAAAAAGAAACAAAACAGAAGAACACAGAGGAAGGGAAGGAAAAATAAAATAAAAACAGAGAGGGAGGCAAACCATAAGAGACTTTTTACTATAGGAAACAAATTGAAGGTTGTTGGAGGGGAGGTAGGTATAGGGATGGGGTAACTGGGTAGTGGGCATTAAGGAGGGCACTGGATGTAAGGAACACTGAGTTCTGATGAATCACTGAATTCTACCCCTGAAACTAATAGTATACTATGTGTGAACTAAACTGAATTTAGGGATCCCTGTGTGGCTCAGCAGTTTAGCACCTGACTTCAGCCCAGAGCGTGATCCTGGAGTCCCGGGATCAATTCCCACATCAGGCTCCCTGTGTGGAGCTTGCTTCTCCCTCTTCCTGTATCTCTGCCTTTCTCTCTCTCTCTGTGTCTCTCATGAATAAACAAAATCTTTTAAATAAATAAGTAAATAAACTGAATTTAAAAGGAAAAAAATTATTATATTCCTAAAGCATACTGGACTTTTCTGAATTCAGATCTTTTGAATGGTGAAATTAAGGTCTACCAACAATATTCCAAATGTGAATTCCTGTTATATTGAAGATTTCAAAGGATCTACCCTTATGCAAGGAAAATGCAAAAATGAAGGCCAAAAGCTATTGATACATCATCAATTTTTCTCCCAATAGTCTAGTAATCTACAGATTATCCGTAATCACTCTCCAAATGAAATCTGAAGCATTCCTCTAGTTATGACCTTTTTCCCTTTAGCCACTTCACATTAAAATTAGAATGACCAGCAGAAAAACCATACTCAAATAATTGCCAAGTTAAAACTGTCAAAAATTGGGATTTTGGAGAATTGTCTATTTTCATAAATTTCTAAACCTAGCCCATAGCCCACTCTTGCCTATTCCTGAAGCGACATTATTTCAATTCAAAAAATAGAATTCATTATTTAGTCATTCACTAGAGGTCATGAAAATTATTTTAGGAGTTTTGATAATGGTCCATGTTTTAGCAGAAAACTATCCAATGCACATGGAATAGAATTGCTTACAAAATATTTTGCTATTCGTGAAACAGGTTTTGGTACTTCAGTTGAAATGTAGATACTTAAAATTAAGAGACTCCTCCTGCAGTAAATAATCCCAAATACTTTTAAAAAATGTTTCTTACCATAAGAAATTTCTTTCCTCAATACATGTAGCTGGAATTTGTCTGATTATAAGCTCCAATTCTTCTTTCTATGAATAAATCAAATACCTTTCCTTCAAGTAAATAATGGCAGAAATTATGTCATCTAATCATTGAATAAATAATTATTCTTTACCCACTGGGTACTAAGAACCATTCGTGAACAGAACAGAAATTGTCCCTACCCTGATAGAGTAGACCTATCCTGTTGGTCTTTAATGAAACATTGCTTAACTCCTTTAAGAGAATTTTTCTTGGAGCACAGTTTTCAGAATGTTAGCATACTTTTTAGGCTCCTCTTTAATGAATTTCAGTTTTTCAATATCCCTATTAGAACAAGTAAATAAAATGAATGTATGATTAAATCTCTTGCTTTAATCACATTATGATGAGTTATTATTTATACAGATACAATATATTCTAAAATATGATTTTACATTGTATATTATACTTTCACACTCAGACATGCATACATTCTATACAGAATACTGAAACAGTCCTTTCTTCCTCTGGATGGTACTGATTCATCCAGAATAATGCCTCTGGAAAGATACACTTGCATACTTCTTATGCCCACTAGAACTGAGAGCAAAATAAATCACTTTTGCTTCTCTGAGTCTATGTGAATACCTACAAAGTAAAACAATTTCTACCTTACCTTACAGAGTTGTAAGGAGCCAATTAAAGTTAAAATCAAAGAATAATTTTAGTAATACATTGTAGTTTAGCACATAAGATAAACTATAGTTTACTAACAAGTATAACAGTTATATATCTATTGTTGCTATTATTATTCTCACTTCAAGAGTTCCACCTACCCCTGACATTATTTTATTTTATATATTGCAATTGTACTTTCAGATTTTTAAGATAGGGTTGAATTAAAAAATTTATTAAGTCCCCCAAGCTAACCAATGCAATTATTCTCTGTGTGGCCTTCCATGCCTCACTTTACATTCCTATCAACACATATAGATCATAAATATGTTTACATGGATATGCATTTTTACATAGAATGTTTTATCTTAATAAGATTCTGTAGGGCAAGATTACATTAACTATCTCAAAAAACAAACCATATTAACTGGCCTAAATGAAAAACTCCATAGTTTTTCTCTTCCTTGTTTTTCTTTATTATTAATTGGTATTATTAAATCATAGCTGCTATCAAGCCATGTGTTGCCCTAACCTGTATTGATGCACTTGGCTTTTTTAATTCAAGTTCAGTATTTACATAGACTCTAGTATTTTCATTTGATTACTTTAGTCATAATTCATTTTGAAATCCTAGTTCTATCCTCAAATATTTCTGTTATCTTTCTAAGCTTTGATCATCCATATTTTTAATGAGCCTGCATTCCACATCTTCAACCAAGTCATTGATAAAACTATAAAATAGGAGGTCAGCTTTAAGTGAGCCTCTCACATAGTTCAAAATCCCTTTATTGAGATTAATACTGTCTTATTAATTGTGTGGTAAGCCCTTTTTCCCTCTTCAAAATATTTTTTGAGATAAAGCTACAAGGATGACAGAGTCTGAATAACCAAACAATAATAATAACAGGTGTGTACACATCCTATCCTGGTGTTCCTCTTTAGGAGAGATGTCTAAGAAATATTTCCCTAAATAAGTGTTTTCCTGACAGACTGTGATTAAAGAGTCATGATTTTTACATGGCAAAGCTACCAGCTATGGGCATAGAACAAAGGGACCCTAAGAATATGAGAATCAACTTTCTTTAAAAAAAAAAGTTGCACATTAAGATTCTAGAGGAAGAGTTGAAGATTAGTTCAGGTCACAGACCGGCACCGGAAACCAGTTTAGACAGGGAACAAAGTCATTTTTTAAAAGTAAAGACGAGTCAAAAAGGTATGATGAACGTTCTGTGGTCAGAGGCCTGGGATGAGCTTTCACTTTCAAGCTCTGTGAACTATCTCATCCTTGGTTCCCACAGAATTCAGTGTCCTTACTAGTACTGCTGCTGCTGTATTAAAACTATTTGTATCTGTATGTCTCTGCAGAATACATAAATGAATTAGCATCCAATTAATTAAAGAAGAATGTTTTTTGGTATAAAGCAATAGAGTCCAAAGAGAAAATATTCTGCATTTTCAGGACAAAATGGTGTGGTAGGAATACCTTTGTTTTTTTATTAGATAGGAACAGGAAGTACGATTGTATTAGGCAGAAACTTTTTTTTTTTTTTTTTTTTGTGTTGGTTGTGATTTCTCTCTCATTTGTGATTTTATTTATTTGGGTCCTTTCTCTTTTCTTTTTCATAAGTCTGGCTGAGTTTTATCAATTGTACAATTTTTCAAAGAACCAGCTCCTGGTTTCATTGATCTCCTCTACTGTTTTAGTTTCTTTTTTTTTTTTTTAATTAATTTTTATTGGTGTTCAATTTACCAACATACAGAAAAACACCCAGTGCTCATCCCGTCAAGTGTCCACCTCAGTGCCCGTCACCCATTCCCCTCCAACACCCGCCCTCCTCCCCCCTTCCACCCAAAGTCCATAGCTAGTCAACTTGTGGTTGTTAAGAGGAAGGACAATCAAGAGTATGTGGAAGCTAAGCGAATGTGAAAATGCATATTTATATGTCTATGTTTCATAGTGTAAAATGTCATAAGCCCAGTAAAATGACTTTGGAACTTTAATTTCCTGCAAGGACAAAAACCCACTATACTGAGTATGACTGAGGGATGAACACTGTAGAACAGGGAGATGAAAACTTTTCACTGTGGCGTCATGGGATTGCTGTGAAGTCTGCCCCTTTGCTTTGCTCCACAACTTCTTTACTGAAGACTCCATTTTTTATTAAGTGGATATCCACCCAGGCAGCTGAGGGCAGAGACAGAGATGAGATCATCCCACTCCCTCATGCGAGCAAAGAAAGCAACTCCTGCTTCACTATCCTAGAAAGGTGCTGCTGTGGTCCATGGGCAAAAGTCATGTTTTCAGCTGAAACATTCATGATGACTTGCTTCTTCAAAGCCAATAGCAGACAGTATTTCTGATTTCAAGACTCTTTCTTAATGGGTTCATCTGATTAGTTCAGGCTCACCCAGAATAATTTCTCTTCTGATTGACTCAAAGTCAACTGATGAAAGGAATTATAATCACATCTGTGAAATTTCCTTCACTTTTGCCATGTAATTTAATTTATTCACAGGAGAAAATATCATGATATTCACAGGTTCCATCCACCCTCAATGATAAGGGATTATACAGGGCATGCCCTTCAGGGGATAGGAATCTCAGGGAACATCCTAGAATCTTGCCTATCATATGAAGAAAATTTAAATTACTTTAATAATCCAGCGGCAGAATGTTAGAGTAATCATTTAGCATGTAAGTATGCCATACAGACAGTCCTTGACTTACGATGATTCAACTTACAATTTTTTCAACTTTACAATAATGCCAAAGTGATATGCACTCAGCAGAAATCATACTTCAGATTTTGAATTTAATCTTTTCTTGGGTTAACAATGTGCAATAGATAGTCTCTCATGATGCTGGGCAGCAGCAGCGAGCCACAGCTCCCAAGCAGCCATGTGATCACAACTATTCTATACCTACACGAATGTTCTGTTTTTCACTTTCAGTAGAGTGTTTGATAAATTACATGAGCTATTCAACACTCTATTATCAAATGGGCTTTGTGTTAGATGATAGTGCCCATCCTAGGCTAACATAAATCTTCTGAGCACATTTAATGTAGGCTAGGCTAAGCTATGATGTTCTCTAAGTTAGTCATATTAAATGCAATCTTGACTATGATATTTTTAACTTATTATGGGTTTATCAAGATATAACCTTGTGTTAAGTTGAGGAAGATATGTATCTCCTTATTTCAAAACTGTTACAAGCATGAGTTTGAATTTCACTATTTACTCTATAATTTCAACAAAACTTCTCTTTCCTACTTTCCTCCATCACTCTCCCCAATCACCCAAATCTTTGATGTCACTTATTTTCTCTCACTATGATCTTGAGCTGCTGAGAGATCTCCTAAGAGGGCAGAACACTGGTGCTTTCATAATCTGGCACCATGCCTTACCCTCATTAGTGAGTGCACTTGTGCATATTAAAGAAATAAGTCATTCTAGAGACTATTATATGTCAGAAATACCTTCATTTAAATGAAATCAGAACATTAATTTGGGATTCCTGAAAAAAAAAAAAAAAAGCTTTATTCCAATTAGGTTTCTTCTCCACACCAGCTTGCAGATATAATCTGGTATTTTTCCTTTTCTTTTAAGAAATGCCCTTTTAAGAACTGAATAAAATAAAATTCGGAAGGCTGACACTGAGGGTATATGGGCCATGTCCTGTCCAGTCTTTCTTTGATACATCGCCTTTGAATTATTACTCCTAAACCTTACCCCGAGCTCCTCTGACCACAAGTATCAAATAAGTCACCCAATTTACTCCACTCCCAATGTCTATCACATCTGAAAATTGTACAGTGTGAATTTCCTGAGGGGTGAAATCATGTTGCCCTGGTGGGTTTTTTTTTTTTTTTTGTAGTCACAGATTTACCACAACACAAAGAGCAAAGAGCTTGATA
Organism: Vulpes vulpes; assembly: GCF_048418805.1. Lineage (NCBI taxonomy): Eukaryota > Metazoa > Chordata > Mammalia > Carnivora > Canidae > Vulpes > Vulpes vulpes. The sequence continues at coordinate 65,316,588 of NC_132793.1, forward strand.
TAATATTCACAGAATAGAACTGAAGGATTCTACTCTACAACCTAGCATTCAAGGTTGTCTATACATAAGCTCACACATATTTTCTATGACCTTTTAGCTCCTATTCTTCTTCAGTTCTTTTATGCCTCGTTGGGCAGAATGTCCACTATGCCCTTTATTCCTACAGGGTGGCATCTCTGCATTTGCCCTATATCATTCCTAAAGGGTCCACCTCAGCCCAATGCCACCTGACCTGTGGAATCCTTTGTGATTCATCTTAATCCTCATTCCATCAGATGGGAGCAACACTCCCCCAATTCAAAATTCATATTACTCTTTCTATACCTTAGTTGTGGGCTTTTTATGTTCTCTAGACTTTTGAGTTACTTATATTGACAATTTAATTCTTCAACTAGATTTTAAGATTCTTGGGAAAGATATTTTTATCTCTCACAAAGTTTGACACCCACAGTAGACACTAAGTAAATAAATACTTCTTTAAAGACTCAAAAGAAGGGGCACCTGGGTGGCTGGGTGGCTCAGTGGTTGAGTGTCTGCCTTTGACTCAGGTCATGATCCCAGGGTCCTGGGATTGAGTCCCACATCAGGCTCTCCATAGGGAGCCTGTTTCTCCCTCTGCCTATGTCTCTGCCTCACTCTGTGTCTCTCATGAATAAACAAAATCTTAAAAAATTAAATTAAATTAAGAAATAATCAAAAAATTCTTATAAGCATTATAAAAGTTATTGTATTGCTTAAAAATTAGCCAATAATTTTCTATGTCAATATTTCCTATAATCTTGTTTATTTGTGTGTGTATGTCTTGTTTTAATCCATTCTCCCACTCTTCTAATTGGAAACTTTAGTTCATTTACATTTAAAGTAATGCTACATAAATAGATATACTAATTATTTTGTTCATTGTTCCTGGTTGTTTTGTTGTTCCTCTCTGTTCCTTTATTCTTCTCTGCTCTCTTCCCTTGTGGTTTGATGACTTTCTTTAGTGTTATGATCGGGTTTCTTTTTCATTTATTTTGTGTCTTGTGTGTGTGTGTATGTGTGTCTTTCCTACAATTTTTTTTCTTTTTGGTTATCAAGAGATTTGCATATAACCAATTACATATATAACAATCTATTTTAAGTTGATAGCAACTTAAATTTGAATACATCCCAAGACTACATTTTTACTCCCCCTCCATGTTTTTGATGCCACATTTTACATCTTTTTACTTTATGTATCCCTTAAGTAATTGGAGTTCTAATTAGTTTTAGCACTTTTGTCTTTTATCTTCAAAGTAGCTTTATAAGTGATTATTACACTACCTTTTCTATATATTTACCTTTTCCAATGAGATTCTTACTTTGGCATGTTTTCTTATTAATTAGTGCCATTTCTTTCCAGCTTAAAGAAGTCCCTTTCACATTTCTTGTAAGGTTTAGCAGTGATGAATTCCTTTAGCTTCTGCTTATCTAGAAAACTCTTTATCTCTCTTTTAATTTTGAATGATAGACTTGCCAGGTAGAATATTCTTGGTCAGAAATTTTTTCCCTCCAGCACTTTGAATATGCCATGCTCTTTCTTCTGATCTGCAAAGTTTCTACTTAGAAATCTGCTGATAGCCTATGGGGTTTCCCCTGTATGTAACAACTTATTTTTCTCTTGTTGCTTTTAAGGGTCTCTCTTAGATTTACTTTTGACATTTTAATCCTAACACATCTTGATGTGGATCACTTTGGGCTAATCTTACTTGGAACTCTCTATGTTTTTTGGACCTAGATGTCTGTTTTCTTCCCTAGATTAGGAAAATTTTCAGCCATTATTTCTTCAAATAAATTTTCTATTCCTGTCTCTTTCTCTTCTTCTGGGACTCCTATAATGTGAATATTATTCACTTTGTCCTATAGGTCCCTTAAATTATCTTCAATTGTTTAATTCTTTTTTTTTCCCGCTGCTGCTCTGTCTGGGTGAGTTCCATTGCTTTGTCTTCCAGCTTGCTGAGCTGCTCTTCTGCATCATCCCATCTATGTTGAATCACTCTAGTGTGTTTTTCTGTTCTGTTATGGTACTCTTCAGCTGTGATTTCTGTTTGGTATTTTATATTTTCTATCTCTGTTAAGATTCTACTGTGTTTGGTGAGCATTTTATGACCATTACCTTGAATTTTCCATCATGTAGATTACTCATCTCCATATTGCTAATGTCTTTTTCTGAGGTTTTGTTTTGTTCTCTTTTTTTGAAATATATTTCTCTATTTCTTCATTTTGCTTGGCTTTCTGTGTTTTTGTCTCTGTATTAGGCAAAGCAGCCATCTCTCTGTCTTGAAAGAGTGGCCTTCTTTAGATGATAATAACCCTTATTCAACCTTGTCATAGCCCTTAACTGTCTCTCAAACCTTAGTGAATAAGCCTGACTTATTCTTGACATATCCCCACTGTTGAGGATATGTTAAGATCTGTCCATGTTCCAAGTGGAGAAATCTTATTTAGCATCTAGTTTCAGGCCAGATCCAGGGGCAGCAGCTCTTAAAGTATGCAAATATATACAGTTCCGTACAGTTCCGTGGGGCCACAGTCCCTGATGGACCAGGAGATTTGGAAGTGTTCCCTGAATGATAGTCATAAAAATTGAGATTCCTTTAGGAGAGGTCTCATCAAGTTATTGTGAGGCCAAGGAGGTGCACAAGGATGGTGTCTCCCTGTTTACATTCTCCAGGAGCACTTCTATGCACTCAGGTGTGAGAAACCTGAAGCCTGTTTCTTGGAATAAAACTTCACGTTAAGTAAATAGGATTTTTTGCCAAGAATATTAGGGTTCTGTTTCAGTCTGCTGGGGTGGTGGCCTGGCAAAAAAATGGCTCCAATTTTTAAATTTCCATGGAGTTAAGGAATACCAGCTCTCTTAGCTACCAGGGCCAGATGCCTAATCAAGGGGTGTTCCCTGTGTGAATTGCACATGCCTGCTGGCTTTAGATAGGCAGCTGGAGAGCATAAGGGGCAGGACATGCTCATTGGCTTCATAAAGACAAAGGAAAATGTCATGACTGTGTGCATCCTCTGGTTTCAGGAATATAGCAAGCAAGTGCCTTGTCTGTGTTATATGTGTTAGCTTTAAGCTGGCTGCAGAATGTCATGACTACTTATGCCTGCCAGTCCCAGCCATGGAGCAGGAGAGTGCTACAATCACCTGTGCTCTCCAGCTTCAGCAAGGCAGTGGGATAGCCAGGATAATTCACTCCTCCACCTGTTTTAGCAATGTGGCAGGAAGGTGCCACAACCAAGGTCACCCACTTGTGCTAGCAGGGTGGGTAGAGAGTGAAAAATTGCTATCTGCCAGCACCTCCATCTCCAGGGGGAGTTTCATCTATCCCCTGCCCCTCCAGCAGATGCTTCTAAATTATCAAATGATTTTCCTTCTAAGATAGTCTAGGCACTTTTCAAGGTCCTATTTTTCCCTGTATCTCAGGGTGAGTGAGACATGTAAGCCCTTTAAAGAGGGAATCTCAGTTTCCTCTAGCATTTTGGGTCTCTTGAACACTAGCCTCATTGGTTTTCTAAACCAGACATTTGGGTAGGCTGTTTCTCCAATACAGATTCCATGGGTTAGGGTGCCAGATATAGAGTATCAATCCCTCACTCCTCCAAGAGAACTGCCAGAATGGTGAGATCACTCCCTACTATGTGTTGCTATACCAAGAGATGGGCAATATCATGTATCTGCCTCTCCTACCCTCTTCATTTGGTCCTTTGTTGTAGAAAAGCAGTTCATCTAGTTTTCAGATCTTTATCAGAGGGAAATTAACAATTTTTAGCTGTGGGTCTGGTGTGTCTATGGGATAGGTGAATTCAGAATTTTCTTACACTGCCATCTTGCAGATGTCTCCCCAGTGCCTTTGTTACTGCTAATACTGTAAGCCAAAGGAACTCTAAATGGCCTAAGTTCTATAAACTATAATTTCTGATTAGAATTAAGATATTCATTTTAAAAGGAAATATTTTACAAAATTTCATTAATTCAATTATAATTATATATGATGAGGAAGAGGGAAAGATGAAGTAAAAAGTTAATGGAAGCTTCTATTCAGACTACTGGTGATGACTTTCCTTGTTTTGACCTTCCTATGGCAGATATTTAAATTTTGTTTGCTTTCTTTACAGGGAACACTTAAACATTTAGCTTATCTAAGGTGCAGTGACCTGAATAATAGAAGCAGAGAAAACTGCTAATTTAGAGATTTTAAATGGATAAACCTTGTAAATGGATTATGGAAATTTAAACATAACAAATCAGCTTTAATCATGTAGTTAATGAACTTCCACAATTTAACTGTGAACTTTTCAAATGTTGGGTTATGTTTATAGTCAAAGTCAAGTATGCATAAGCCAAGGGTACATAAGAAACAATTTAAAGGTCTTTATAACTTTTAGAGACTTCTGTTGCTTCATCTGAGTTTATAATATTTTCTGCACACCAGTGTAGTAACCACGTAGTCTTAACCTTTTTCATTTAAGTTTTGATTAGAACTCGACACCTCCCCTAAAACTAATACTACACTATATGTTAACTAATTTGAATTTAAATAAAATATTGAGAGAGAGATAAAAGAACTTGACAACCTACTATAGACTAAGTTTATCAGAGGCAGATATTTATGCCTTGATATTCATTTCTCTTTCTACTCTTATGAGTTACACATAGAGTAGTCAATAAATGTCCAGTGAATCAAACTCTGTAGTGCTTTACAACCAAACTACTATTTTTCAACATGATTACTACAGAGAACATATGGAGCATGAACCCTGGCCTAAAAATTCTCATCATCTCTCTCATCATTACCTGTTAAATCATTTCATCATAGTTTGAATCCTTTATGTTAGAGGTTGGCTGAGGCCTGGAGTAAAGAATGAAAATGTGACAAATGGCCACTTATTGGTCATTAACTATCATGATTAGAGCAGCCTGCCTCTCAGAGTGAGGGTCAGCATTAAGAAATGAAACCATTCTTTAGAGTATCCTCTTGATAGAAATGAAGCTGTTCATTATCTGATCATTAGGGTCCATGCCAAGTAAAACACATCTCTCACACAACCCAAGTCCTAATTGTTCATTTAGTTATTGGCTTAAATGGGAAGCAATGAAAAAAAGCAAGTAACTAAGCAACTGTACAATCTTCAGACCCTTATCTAAGTGCAGGATGATGTTTATTGCTAACGAAATAGCTCAGAGCAAATAACTATTGAGAGCAACTCTGGGAAATTATATGTGGCACACAGCCACACATGGAACTCCACTTATTGGTTCAGCTTAAAATTGTAGTAATTGCTATCTTGCCTCACTATTGAAATAACAAGTTTCAAAAAACTAAGTTAAAATACTTGAAAAACATTTTTTTAAGTTACACAGATATCAAAGAATTATCATGTTTAGGAATGATAAATAGATAAAGGAGAAGAAGGTAACAAATGAAGTTAGAGAGACCCACATGATAGGGAATCTAGAAATAACATAGAAATGTACATCAACAGTGGCAACAGTGACAAACATCTTGTTGCTAGCAGCAATATAAGGTAAGATTCTTTATTGGGTATTTGAGAATTCTCAGTTCTCATCAAAACTATTGTAAAAGTATATTGATATTTTAAACAAAAATTCCCCTCACCAAGTATCTACACACTCACTTTCACAAACAGCCCACGGTACAATCAACAGAGAAGAGAATTTTCCAAATACCTTTTTTTTAAACTAAAACAGAAAACTTCCCAGACCCAGTAAGTATGCCACATTTGAATTCATCAAGCATTTAAGTAGCTTTTATTTTATTGATAAAATAATGTAAAGGATATGAAGAGGTACAACTTGTTATGACTTATAAACTGTCAGGAAATGAATCATGGATTTATTTTTACTCTCCTCTTTTTACTATTTATAGCAATTGTAAAAAAAATCCAATGATTATGAACAGAAAACATCTCTATTTTAAGATGGCAGACTAGAACATATGATTTATGGAAAAGTCTGCCTGTCTTGTCCAGCAATAAAATACACATACGACTTCTTTTAAATAGCATAAAGAGACCTTTTTCTAACCAACTTCATTTCTCCATTGATAAACAATTTTGCCTCTGATGGCATGGAAAGCAAGTCATTTTATATCACAGTAAGACTTCAGAGTCAAACTGCTAATTTATTTTATACTGACTGACCAGAAAGATTTATTTCCATCCAAACTGATTTATTTCAGGAATCTACCTAATTGCATAATTTAAATAACCTACCAAAATTTCAGCATAGTCATAATAATACCAATCCAGCAAAGAGCCCAAATTTCAGTGTGATTTGTTAAAAGTTGAATGACCTTTGTTGGACTAATCTGCAAGCATCAAGAAGTAGATCTCACATAGAGTTGACCGGTGTCACTGTCATGCTTCTAGTAGAGCATGACCTTCAATCAAGGGTACAGCAAAATCTCAGTGATGAAACATGCATGGAAAAAGACCTATTGACTTGCAATAATTTTCTTGGACACTATCTAACCTCACGTGTTAGAGTAAAGGATCAAACACTGAATGAAATTTTAATAAGTGCTCCTTTTAGAAGAGGAATAGAAAACAGGTTATTTTCTGATTTATCTCTATTTTTAAAACCTAGAATAAAGACAAACTAGATTTGTCTAGACACATTTTCCCAGGCAGTAGGAACAAAATCAGGATGGCTACAAAAAGAAATCTCAATTTGGATGCTTCTTGAACATTCGTGAAAATAGAAACATATTATCTATCTAATTATTATCTTTAAAAAACCTATCTTTTTAAGAAGATAGTTTCTCACTCCTAGATAGATAGATAGATAGATAGATAGATAGATAGATAGATGCATGCCATTCTCCTGGTTGCTAAAGGAGCCACTGAGCTCTAAAGAAAAAAATATTCAGTATACCTGATATGGTGAGCTTTCCTAACACCTTTTACTGAAGTGTGGTTGACACACAACATAGTGATTCAACATTTATACACATTACAAAATGATTGCCACAGTAAGTCTAGTCACCATCTATAACTATACAAAGTAATTACAGTATTATTGACTATATCTCCTATGTTGTACCTACATCCCTGTAACTTACTTATTTTATAACCAGAAATTTGTGCCTCTTAATCCCCTCCACCTAAATCACCCATCTCCTTACCTCTCTTCAAAACCACCAGATTTTTCTCTGAATCTACAAGTCTGCTTCTGTTTTGTTTCATTTGTTCATTTGCTTCGTTTCTTTTTTTAGATTCCACATATAAGTGAAATATTTGTCTATCTCTGACTTATTTCACTCAGCATAACATCAACTAGGCCATCCATGTTGTTGAAAATGGCAAGATCACATTCGTTTTTATGGCTAATATTCCACTGTATATACTATTTCATCTTCTCTATCCATTCATCTATCGATGGACACTAGCATTGCTTCCATATCTTGGCTATTGTAAATAGCATTGTAGTGACCATAAGGGCGCATATACCTTTCTGAATTAGTGTTTTGATTTTCTTTGGATAAGTACTGAGAAGTGGAATTGGTAAACGGTATGGCAGTTCTATTTTTAATTTTTTGAGGAATCTTCATAGTGTTTTCCCTAGTGGTTAAACCAGTTTATATCCTCACAAATAGTACATGACGGCTCCTTTTTCTCCAACACTATCTCTTACCCATCATCCTCTCCTATACTTGTTATTTCTTATCTATTGATATTAGCCATTCTGACAGGTGTACAGTGGTATCTCATTGTGGTTTTGATTTCCATTTCCCTGATTATTAGTAATGGTGAGTGTCTTTTCTTGTGTTTGTTGGGCAACTGTATGTCTTCTTTGGAAAAATGTCTACTCAGGACCTCTGCATACTTTTGAATCAGCTGTGGGGTTTTTGGTGCTGAGTTGTATGAGCTTTTTATATATTTGGATATATCATTACTGTATATATCATTAACTTAGGATATGATGTAATAATCTTCAGGTTTTCACCCTAAGTAGAGCTTTAAATTATGTATCATAGAAAAATTAAGATTCTCAGAAAATCTCACATGCCATTTCTGTTCTTCCCATGACAATGTGACAACATATAAACACATGGGAGCCTATGAATAACAGAAGTGTTGTGCCTAGGGCAAAAACAGAATAGTTCATACATTTGTGGAGTAAGCTCAGTGATGAGTCCAGACAAGACTATTGCTGGTACCGTCTGCTCCTTGGGAAACAAATACATTAAAAAAGAGGCACTATTTGAAAATGTCTTCTAGTGTTTCACCATGATAATGCTTCTTTTCATGATATGTTAACCACCATAAGCTCAACATCTCTGCCTGAAGAGAGGGCTGAACAAGTACCACTTTAAGAGAGCATGCCTCACAAAACAAATTGCTCTTTCAGTTTCTCTGATATCTGTATTACTGCCTCAGTTTTGAAAGGTCCATAGTGTAGTTAAAACAATTAATATAAATAACATTCTAAAACATCATTTAAGCAAGTTCCTGATAATGTGACAAAATTTATCCCAAAGCCTAAGCTAATACAAGAAGTATTTCATGATGATTGAGGCCAATCAGTCACATCTGAGGTTTTGAAACAAACAGGACTTACAAGGTCAACAATGAAGCTGACAAAGAAAAAGTGGAGAGTTTGTTAATGGTAGCAAGGTGATATGAAATGATGTGAAAGTTTGGCTTTGAGTTTAATTAGCCCATACAGACGAGAAACCTAAAGAGCATATAATTTAAATCATGATCTACCTAAAATGTAGAGAAACTTGATTCTACATTAGTTTGTTGCAGGACTCTGTAGTCAATCTCTCTCCTCTTATTTTTATAGCAACTAACAGAAGCCCAGGAATTACTATTGACAAAAGGTCCTAATAAGACATAACTTATGCTAGATGGCAAAATCTTAACATATCAAAATCCCCTAGTAGTGTTGAAATGTGATATCTTCTCCTTTTCTCAAATTATCACCATAACCAACTAATTATTCATAAGATTCTAAAGACATGTCAGCATGGAAAGCATTTTATGAACACAAGCAGTGCCTAAGTGAAGAACTAAAGTATTTCATGACTCTTGGTTGCTTTACAGGATTTAAACAAAAAGGAATTATTTCATTTAGAAACAGGGGAAAAGTCATGCAAAGGCATGTGAAAGAATAGGTAGGAGCAAGAGATACTGCATTTCTCAATTAGATCAACTCCATTCTCCTTCATTTGCATTTTTCATATATCTACTTTCGAATGCCTAGAATATAAAAGGAATTTTTAATAAAAGAGTTTGTGTATCTAATTCACTTAAATTTTCTTGACACTCTATTAATTGGGTTGATTTTTCACAATGTAAGTGTAATAACTATTCACAGCCAATATTTGTTGATCATCTATTTTCTAGGCAAAGGAAGATCATAGTGAACAAAATATACATTGACTACCCACAAGGATTTAGTTTAGATGCAAAGACAATTCAATGTGTATCTTCATTGGTATTTTATTTTTGTGAACATAATTCACATCTTGAAATAAAATAGACATTCCTTCTACCACAATCTGACTTGGAAATAAAATGAATATAGGGTTTTTTAAATGTTAAAAAAAAGTATAAAAATAATTTCTCCTGAGCCAAGTAAATAAGTATGTATGTCATTTGATACACATTTATCCAGAAGAATGAATTTGAGAAGTCATAAAGACAAATCCATTAGGAAGACTTGGGCTGGGACTAAAGAGAGATATTCAAACAGTTCCACATAAGTCAGTCACATGTGTCAAGGAGTTTATGTTCAGTGTTCTGTGGTCATGACAGATTTTTGAAGATTTATTCAAATATTTATGTCAATCAATGCCAGCCAAATGTTGTATCAAATATGCCTTTCATGTCTATATGAATTAAAGTCTAAAGGCTATTATCAAGATCATTGGCCAAACAAAAAACAAAACATTAAAAATTAAGTGATATAATTATATTATATTATAATATATATATTATAATTTATATAATTATATACAATCATTTAATACATTATATTTTTATAAATATAAAATATGTAATAATTATTATGTATGATTAAATATAATATAAATATAATATATAATATATAGATATTTCTATAGCTGTAAAATATCCCATTATACAGATATAACATAATGTAATCCACTTCATAGTATTGAATATTCATTTTGTAATTTTGAGTACTATAAAAATGCTATGATGAATATCTTTATACATTAATACTAGTACGCATCTTCAACACTGTCTCTGAAAGTGGAAGTTTAATGAACTGGCTATTTTAGAAATTGTAATGTATTATTACCTCTAAAAGTGTATCAATTTATTCCCACAAGCAAAAACAACATGGCCAACTAAACCATTTTCACAATGGATGTCATGTTTTTAATATGTTCCAGTAAGAAAGACAAAATGTTTGATTTGCATTTATTTCATGTATATTAAGGATAAGTTTTTTCCTAGTTAGCCATTCAGTGATTACTATTGGCCAGAAAGTGGACTAATCGAAGACATGATCACTAATCACATAATGTATGTAATACATATGTATTACAGATCACATGTTACATATTTACATATGTAATCACTGATCACATAATCACAAAAGACATGATCACTAATGCAAAAAGTCTTAGAAAAGCAACCTTTGTGAATACAAAGAAGCGTGTGGAAGGTTTAGGCTGGTAGCGGATATTCTGTATCTTGTGGTAGTGATCTCACAGCATTTGTAACAACTTACCAAAATGTACAGTTTAAGAAGGAGGAATTTTACTATACATAAATTATAAATCAATTAAACTTGACCTTAAAAAAAGACCAAGGATATTCACACTACACTTTTTGGTAACCTCAAAGATGAAAAATAAAATAGCGTACCAAAAAATTCAAAAGCATAAATTTAAAAAAAAATCTTCAAAATGAAAGAACCCTTGAATGTACCAATTAAAATGGCACATTGTACCCCAGGGAAAAAATTGACACAAAATAATACAAATACCTGTTTTACTAAGGTAACTAAGCTTTAAGATAAATGAAACTTAGGTAAAAACTAAGTCACCTAGCAGGAAAATTAGGCTACTAAATAAAAATGAAAGAAAACTACTGATTTCACAGTAGTTAATTTCAGTAGCTAATGTATAGTCACTAACTTATTCAATAAATATTTGTTCCATATGTCAATTCATGCCAGGACACTGATATAAGGCTAATATTTCCCATATAAGACAGGACATTTTTGTTTGTTACAGATAAGGAGCAAAGATTTCATTTGATAACTCTTGGTAAAGATACTTAAAAATATACAATAATAGGGACCTCTGGGTGGCTCAGTGGTTGAGTGTCTGCCTTGGGCTCAGAGTGTGATCCTCAGGGTCCTGAGATTGAGTCCTGCATCAGGCTCCCCACAGGGAGCCTTCTTCTCCCTCTGCCTCTCTCTGTGTCTCTCATGAATAAATTAAATATTTAATATATAATACATATACATATACATACACAATAATAACTTTTCATGGCTGCAGTAGGAACATTACATGTAATAAGTAAATCTATTTTTTTTCAGAACATATAAATTTGTTAGAAGAAGAGTTGAGAGGAATGGCAGATCTGGCAGGAGGACATTTTCAAGGTAGTTATAATGAGGGTTGAGGAATTAAACCTGAAAGGTCCCAACAAAATGAAAGGAACCTAATACTTACTTTATTTAGGGAATTTTACTGGTGTAAACAGAATTCAGGTAGATAGAGTTTCGATAAACTAGAAAATCAAAATGGAAGTTGGGAAGCATAGAGTACTAATGCCAGTCAGTTTGGTCAGTCTGGGAAAGCCTGAGTGACATACTCATATAGGTATCACACCAAACCTGGACTTCAGGGTGAGGCTTTGCCTACCAGAGGGAGCAGCCCTCTAGAGGCATGGGTTTATATCTTGTGAAAGATCAATAGCTCATTCCTTAATAGGAAGCCACTTTCTTGTGCCTCAGGTAAGTAAGCTTCCTTGAAAAATATGGCAGATTCTCAGAAGAGTATTCTCAGAAGATTTGCCAATGACTAATCTGATTATCTGACAATAATTAATGAAGCTTATTTAAAATACATAAAGAACTTCTATAAATCAATACCCAAAAAACAAATAATCCAACTGAAAATGAGCAGAAGACAGGAACAAACATTCTCCAAAGATATCCACATGACCAACAGACACCTGAAAATATGCTCAACATCACTCATCATCAGGGAAATGCAAATCAAAACTACAATGAGATATCACCTCACACGTGTTAGAATGGCTAAAATTGAAATACAAGAAACAACAAATGTTGGCAAGAATGTAGGGGGAAAGGAACACTTGTGCATTGCTGGTGGGAATACAAACTGGTGCAGCCACTGTGGAAAACAATATGGAGATTCCTCAGAAAGTTAAAAATAGAACTACACTATGATCCAGTAACCACACCACAGGGTATTTACTCCCAAAATACAACAACACTAATTCAAAGGGACCCATCCTGATGTTTATAAGCAGCATTATTTACAATAGACAAGTTATGGAAGTAGCCCAAGTGTCCACTGATGGATGAATGGATAAAGAACAGGTGGATGGATAAAGAACACACACACACACACACACACACACACACACACACCCCAGAATGAAATCTTGCCACTTGCATTGGCATGGACACAGCTAAAGAGTGTAATGCTAAGCAAAATAAGTCGGTCAGAGAAAGACAAATACCATATGATTTCACTTATATGTGAAATTTAAGAAACAAAACAAATAAGCAAAAGAAAAAAAGAGGGACAAGCCAAGAAACAGACTCTTAACTATTGAGAACAAACTGATGGTTGCAAGAGGGATGTGGGTAGGAGGATGCATGAGAAAGGTGATGGGGATTAAGAGTACACTCATCTTCATGAGCACCGATGTAATGTGTAGAATTATTGAGTCACTATATTGTACACTATATTGTACACCAATGTAACCAATATTGTACACCAATAAACCAATATAACACCACATATTAACTATACTGGAATTAAAATAAAATTTTAAACACATAATTAATGAAGCTGACCCTTACTTTTCAGTTGCTCCATTCCACTCCAAAGACATATATCCTCTTATTGTATTATAATGCTGTCACTGAATTCCAACTTGCTCCTTTGTTTCTTCAAGCAGCTAGAATTATCTCTTCTTGTACTTAAAAGAGGGTATATGTGTATTGTTAAACATTGTCTTGATATAAAATTTGACAACCCCACATTTTCTCCATTTCTTTCTTTGATAGGTTGGGTTGGCACATTACTGTTCTGCTTGCCTTTATTCAGGGCATTTTCAATTTCTCTTCTGCATAGGTAAGTGATATGATGTTCCAGGTGACTGGATAGTTTGCCATCCTTAAACACATAATTTCCTACTTGGCTTCCTTATGCCAAGCAGACTTGAACACATTCAATACATTGAAGTACAAAGGATTTCCTCCATTTGCATTTTAAATATTTCATTATCACATATACCTTCCATAAATCTAGATAATTCCCTCTGCCCATCTAACATAAGGTTGTGCTCTCAGCAAGCCCGTAGAGTAAATCTATAGTTAACCAAAGAGGTCAAATATGAGGCATTCTGGGTGAACTAGATGTAACCTTTAAGTAAAACAAACCTTTGAATTTCACCTCATATTGTTTATGAAAATCCACTTCACTGCCTCAGATACCACAGAATAAATTTGATATTGCTTTGATTCAACATTTCATGCTGTTTGGGGGTCAACATTATGAATATCAATTATTTGGTAATGGAGATAGGCAATACTAAGAATGTAAGTATATCTGTAAAGATTTTATAACATTTACTAAAATAGAAATTAAACCTAGTATAAAGTATTAGGATATGCTGGCTATTGGGGAGAGAATAGATTCAGAAAGGTGTCATACAGCTCAGTCTTTCAGTAGCCACAATATCCCTTAAAGAAAAGGGATATTTATCCAGCCTGAACCACCACTGAGCCACACACAGTTCTGACACTACCAGGACTCCTGCCTGCTTATCTAAGATTTTGATGAAATTTCTGTTATTTAAAACTATGGCATCCAAACATGGATAGCAAATATGCTGAGGTTTTGGCATAATGGCTTCAAAAAAATGTTATGTTTCCTCTTTCAAAACACTATTAGTGGAGCACCTGGGTGGCTCAGTCAGTTCAGTGACTGACTCTTAATTTTGGCTTGGGTCAAGATCTCAGGGTTGTGAGATCAAGCCCTGGGTTGGGCTCTATGCTGAACACGGAGGCTGCTTAAGATTCTCTCTCTCCCCTCTCTAATCCTCTCTAATCCCCAACAGCCCCTACCCTACCCCTGTGCATGTGCCTGGCCTCTGTCCTTAAATAAATAAATAAATAAATAAATAAATAAATAAATAAATAAATAAATAAATAAAAATAAATAAAAAATTAAAGAAAAACTTTTTAGCAAACTATGTTCACAATGAATAGCCATCCCCAAAGATCTGATATTTCACTTCTCAGTTGTTAAGATCCACATGGTGTTCAAAGAGACAATTTTTCCTCTGATCAATGCACATGTTACAAGAGGGAAATTAGGGCAAAGGATTAAAGTTAAGAATAAGAACCAAATAACAGAAGTAAGACTAGTAATTTATGTTCCCTACTTTGTTGATGAGAAGAAAAAGATCTCCATAAATGGAATGGGACTGACATAAACATGCACATTATCTCAATTATCCAAGATCCATAAATAGAATAATTATGAAGGAAGTGCCCATCGGAAAGGTACCATGAGAAGAAATAACAGATAATGCTAGATCTGCAAAATTTTTCTTTTTCCAAAGAAAAACAGTAAGAACCTAAACCTCTTAGTTATTGACCAAATCTCTGACAAAAGGAAAAGAATCATCAATATTTCTCCAAAGAAATTACAGCCTACCAGTCATGTTCATTTACACCAAATTTACTGAAAGACATTTCAGACTCTCTCATCATAGTTTTTACTTAGTTCAAAAATTCTGCAACCTTAAATCCCATGCACACGCAAACACGAGACTTCATAAGAAAGCAAGCTCTAAAAGTGAAACACAGCCCTTTGCATATCCTTCAGGAGTTCTAACCATCTTCAGCTGGATGCCGTTTATAAGACCTGGGTCACTTCACTCATCTTTACCTCACTGACTGTCTGCTACTTTTGCTCAAAAATAAAAGTGTCTTCTCTTGCTCAACATGTCTCAAATGGAATGAATTACCTTCTCACTAAAATTGGTTCCCTCTGTCCCAACAATCCTGACTCTGTTCCTGGCAATCACTGAGTGCTGCCATTGAAGTCCTGACATGTTTCTCAGCTGCACCCTGCAACACTATGGTTACTACCCTAGATCAAGCACCTCCCCTCACCCAGGCCAGTGTAGCCTCACCCCCTACCAGCTCTCACACAGATCCATTATTGAGAAAGGCATCAAAGAGATCTTTATCACAAGTGCAGCCTGTCACATTACTCCCCTGTTTACCATTCATCAGTGATTCCCACACCTAAATTCTTAATGCTTCTTTAGCCTGCATACAAGTTTCCCAGGCTTAGGGTCTAACCATATCTCCTGCTTTAATTCTAATAAGTTTGCCTCCAGTTCAGGCTTCAGACATATCAAATACTGGGTAGCACCTCCCACACACTGCAGTTTGATGCCCCTGCCTCTTCTAGAATGACCCTCAGCTCTCCCCACTGCTGCTCCACCTTCTCCATAAAGGTATCACTGACCATTTTTAGCTATGATAATCTCCTCCCAGATTCCTTACACCGAAGTCTAACCCACGATCCCATTACCTAATCCGCTCTTATACAGAAATTCAATTATCAATGGCTGTGTACTGTATATACATTGAGGGTGAGAACAGAGAGATTTCTATCTCACTTGACCCCAGCACTTACTGCATAATTTAGCCTTTAATAAAACTTTCCTTAATTAGACTGACTGAACTTTCACCAGAGTTTGTGATCTAAGACCTATGATTCAGTGGAGTCCAGAGACTCCAATGGATTTCCAGAGGCAAAACCACTGTTATTTTAATCTTACACAGCAGAGATCTAAAATTGGATATTAATCCACAGCATTCAGAAAATGTTCAAAAACTCCCAGAATAGATTGGTCCTTCTTAGATAATCTACATATGTGGTCTTCTGTGCTGCCACTTTATAGAATTAAAAGCAAACATGCAGCAAATCTACTACTACACTGTGATAATCATGAGCTTTAGAATGACCGTCTTCATTCATTACAGGAGTAATATGACCTAAAAAAATATTTCTAACATTTTTGCTACCCTAAATATGCCATTTGTTCACCAAGCATTCAACTCCCTCACTAGCTTTCTGCCCTGCCATATCACACATCTTTTATTGCCCTCTGTGGCAGGTGTGATAGCAGCTTTTTATTCTTCCTTTTCTTTCTGTCATATTCCTGGAAGTGCCAACCCCCTTTCCTCTCCCTCGTTGATAAGTAGCTCTATAGACCTGTCACATCTCATGCAAGTCTTTGCTTCGTTGAAAGAACTTGGGACTCTGTCCACGGTGCTCCAGCAATAGCAATGTCAACTGCAAAATGAAGCAGAAGTGTCTGCCCTCTGGGAGCCTTTCCATGGAGAGTAAGGGTTGTTGGCCAGGGGCTGGGCCAGCCAAGAGAAGTCTATGCCCAACCAGAGCTGAGATTTCCAGTGTGACTCTCAGCCTTAAGGAAGCATTTTTAGATCAGGGATGCCAACTGGAACAAGAAGCCATGCTAATATAAAAGCTTCTGTGAACTTCTAGTTTAATTTACCCAATAAAAATAATGTGGTTAAAATCTAATTATGCTACTTGATAATGCTTCGTTTGGAAAGCACAGAGGCATTGAAGTTTTTTCAACTAAACTTCATTTTTTCATTTCTTAGATTGTTTGTTCCAGCAATTCTAGATCATTAACTGCTGCCAGAGCACTATTTCTAAAATATAAATGAGACAGTGTCATTCTACTGTTTAAATATAGAAGTGACCCACGTATCCCTTTAGGATAAAGTGATCTTCCTTACTTAATATAGCATACAAGGCCCTTCATGTCTCATGTTTCTCTACAGAGAGCCTTATCTCTCTCTGTACCTCTTTAATACAGAATGTAGACCAACATGACTTCTTGCTAATTTCCCTCATGCCATGCTCTGAATTTGCCATGCTGCCACAAAACTTATTCTCTACCTGTAACATGGTTTTGCCCACCATCCACTTTCATCTACTCCTTCCTCAAGATTCAGTTCATGAGCCACCTGTCTCCTCTAGGATGTCTGTCTCCTCCCATCCCTGTCCCCTTATTGTTCTTAGGTTCTCCTAGCTGGCAAAGTACCTGGCATACACCACTACTATGACATTTACTCCTCTGTACTCCAGTATCTTCCTATTAGTCTACATCTGCCACAGGAATATGAATTATTTGAGAGGGAAAAAAAGCCTTATACAATTCAGTTACCATAACATTTGATAGCATCTACATAAATGCGGGCTGAACATATAATGAGAAAATATTCACCAAAGCTAACTGTTTTTTTTACTTGAGTAACATATCCGAAGAAAATATTTTGGATAGTCATTCTAGCAAAAGAGATAAAAGAAAAAGTAACTTTTGCTCAAACAAAAAAATTTCTGTTTAATGATTCACCTCTGGGGTCCTTCAAATAGCAAGTGTTTCTAGTGGATTTGTAGATTTAAAATGATTAATTAACTACCTCACAGAAAAACTAAAAGGAAGAGAGATAGAATTTTAATAGGAGAATCCAATACCAAATGAAAATAAACCAAATGAAAGGGCATGCGAATAGCAAGAAAAATGCTTCTAAAGCATTAATCAAGACAAATAAGATTACAATTACGTTTGATTTGCACACATTTCAAAAAAAAAAACTGTTCATCGTGTAGAACAGAGATAAATCGGTATCTAACTTTCCAGAAGAATTTTCATAGGTAAACTCTGAGAAGTAAGACTTATGGTATGTTACTTTTCTCTGTGCATATCGATTATATTGAAATAATGTGTTTGCGTATGTTTTCCAAGCAAGACCATAAAGTTAAGATCCCAGAGCATGTCTTATTCATGTTTGTATCACCAGGACTTAACACAGTATGTAGTACCTAGCAAATATTCTGTTTATTGAGTTGACTCTATATTAGAATCTTATTGTTCTACTGAATATGTCACATCCAGAAGACAATAAATTTCTCCTTTCAGAAGGCATGCTTTTATACATAATGTATACTTTGTATCTCAATCCAGAATTGTGGAATATACCAAAAATACTCAAAATTTGGGAATATACATATTTATTTTCCAACATTTCAAGCTTCCAGAAAAATCTTTATTGCATATTGACAACTTCATTGCATATAATCATGACCTCAGATTCTGATGACTATAAAGGTCAAAATTCTAATCTTAAAAAATCAAATTCAACACCCATTCATGATCTTAAAAACACTTAATAAAGTAGGTTTAGAGGAAACATACTTCAACATAATAAAAGCCACAGCTAATATCATCCTTAATAGGGAAAAACTGAGAACTTCTCTAAGATGAGGATTATGACAAGGATGTCCACTATCACCACTTCTATTCAACATAGCACTGGAAGTCCTAACCTCAGCAATCAGACAGCAAAAAAGAAATAAAAGGCATCCAAATCAGTAAGGAAGAAGTACAACTTTCATTATTTGCAGATGATGTGATACTCTATGTAAAAAAACCTAAAAGACTCCAGCAAAATCCTGCTAGAACTGACAAATGAATTCAGAAAAATTGTAGGATACAAAATCTGTACAGAAATCTGTTTAATTTCTATATAACAACAATGAAGCAGCAGAAAGAGAAATTAAGAAAACATTCCCATTTGTAACTGCATCAAAAATAATAAGTTACCTAGGAATAAACCTAATCAAAGAGGTAAAAGCTCTGTACTCTGAAAACTGTAAAACACTGATGAAATTGAAGATGACACAAAGAAATGGAAGACATTCCATGCCCACGGATTGCAAGAACAAATATTACTAAAATGTCTGTATCACCCAAAGCAATCTACAGATTTAGTCCAATATCTATCAAAATACCAACAGCATTGTTCACAGAACTAGAACAAACAATTCTAAAATTTATATGGAACCACAGCCAAAGCAATCTTGAAAAAGAAAAGCAAAGCTGGAGGCCTCACAATTCTAGACTTCAACTTATATTACAAAGCTATAGTAATCAGAACATTATAGTACTGGCACAAAAACAGACACATAGATCAATAGAACAGAATAGGAAACCCAGAAATAACCCACGATCATATGGTCAATTAAGCTTTGACAAAGCAGGAAAAAATATGCAATGGGAAAAGGACAGTGTCTCAACAAACGGTGTTGGGAAAACTGGAACAGAAACATGCAAAAGAATAAAACTGGACCACTTTCTTACACCATACATAAAAATAAATTCAAAACGGATTAAAGACCTAAATGTAAGACCTGAAACTAGAAAAGTCCTGCCAAAGAACAAAGCCAATAACCTCTCTGCCATTGGCCATAGCAAGTTTTTTCTAGATATGTCTCCTAAGGCAAATGAAAAAACAACAAAAATAAACTATTGGGACTATATCAAAATAAAAAGCTGCTGCACGCCACAGCAATCAACAAAACTAAAGGTGACCTATGGAATGAGATATGATATTTACAAATGACATGACTGACAAAGGGTTAGTAACCAAAATACATAAATAACATGCAACTCAACACTCTAAAAACAAATAATCCAATTAAAAATGGGCAGAAGACAGGAACAGACATGATTCCAAAGAAGACATCCACATGACCAACACACACAGAAAAAGATGTTCATCATCACTTACCATCAGAGAAATGCAAATCAACTAAAATGAGAAATCACCTCACATCTGTCAGAATGGCTGAAATCAACAATACAAGAAACAATAGATGTTGGCAAGGATGTGGAGAAAAGGGAACTCTCTTGCACTGTTGGAGGGAATGCAAATGGGTGCGGCCACTGTGCAAAAAAAACAGTAAGAAGATTCCTCAAGAACTTAAAATAGAACTACCCTATAATCCAGCAATTTACCCAAATGATACAAAATCACAAATTTAAAAGGATACACGCACCCCTATGTTTATATCAGTGTTATTTACAATGGCTGAGATATGGACATAGCCCACCTGCTCACTGACTGACTGATGGATAAAGAAGATGTGGTATATATGTACAATGGAATATTACTCGGCCATCAAAAAGAATGAAATCTTGCCATTTGTAGCAACATGGATGGAGCTACAGGGTATAATGTTAAGCAAAATAAGACAATCAGAGAAACTCATATGTGGAATTTAAGAAACAAAACAAACCAGCAAAGAGAAAAAAGTGTGAGAAAGAGAGACAAAACAAATAGCAGACTCTTACTTATAGAGAAAAAACTGAAGGTTGCCAGAGCGGAGGGGTGTGGGGGTTTCAGTTAAATAGGCAATGGGGATTAAGGAGTGCACTTGTCTTGATGAATACTAGGTGATATTTGGAACTGTTGAATCACTATATTGTATATGTGAAATTAATATAACACTGTAAAAAAGTTATGCTTACACCAAAAAAATCAAATTTAGATTCTTAATGTATAATGTACAATTTCAATCTAAAAAATTAGATATCAAAAAATGCAATGTTAAATTTACAACTATATATTTTTAAAACATCCTAGTTTGAAAACTAAATGTGAAATATCACCTATTGAATGCATTAGCAGAACACAAAGAAAAAGCACTCCATCCTGACTGCCTCTGGGTATCAAACCATCTCTAACCCATTTCAGATTCCTACTTATAAAACTGTGGGTGGAAACAATCTGGATACATTTTTTTGCTTAAATCTTTCATAGATACAACATCTGTCAAACAGCCAACATGCCTGACCCAGTCGTATTGAGTAAGCCCTACAGATTATTTGTCAAACAAATTCAGTAACCCAATATTTGTTTCTTTATTTTAAAATTTAATTGGTATGCAAATAGGGCAACATGACAGCATTTGTGCTGGATACAGTTGTCACTTCAGATTCTGGGAATGCTCATTATCATGCTTACAGATGTTTTCTTCCCACCTAACATCTGCCAATACTACCTAAACCCCAGGAAGTCCACAAACCTGTGCAAACTTCCTCTCACTGTGGATCTCTTTCTCTGTTATCTGTTCCATGCACACTAATTTTGTGCATCTGAGGCCTCTGTACGCCAGAATTATGCCTGCTTCCTAACACGTCTGCCTCCAGAGCTTTTGATTCGAAATTGAACAGACACAGAGCCAATTTATCATAGGATGACATGTGTCATGTTTATGGTATTACCAAAGGAACCCTGGTATGCACTGTATTTATCCTTTTGCTGTCAGCATGGACCAGACAACACAGGATAGAGAAGCTATAATGTTTTTAATAATATGATATATACTTTAAAAATAGAACATCAAATACCATTGCCTTCAAAATGTGGTATTAGATCATTCTGCTTAAAATCAAAATTTCTTTGTCAAATAATCATCTGTCATTCAAGAATACATCTTATTGAAATGAGAATAACAAACAAAGGCATTGGAATATGTTCCCTCAAAGAAAAAGATAACACTTTGTTCAAACCAACAATTTATTTCTTCTATCTGTCTCATTTTCACATAAATTCTAATCATGCTTAATGATGGCTTTATCTTGAATACAATATAAATTCACATCATGTGGCTTTTGTCAACAAATATAAATATCCAAGAGCTTCCTCATTCCATCTTTTACACACTAATAAATGTACTTTTAACACCCTAATGATGCATCTCTCACTGTGTTTCTGGATCACACATAAAGCAAACATCTACAGAGACAGCAATATTTCAAGCATTAAACCTAATAGCCGAAAGGAAAAAGCTTTTCATTTGAACCAAGTTGAGTAAAAAGCCAAAACTTGAGGCAAAACTTTCAACTGTGAAAATGGCTGATCATAGAGTGACATCTTCTTAACACCTCTACAAAAATCTACTTTTTATCAGGAACAAACATTTGTGCATGCCAAACCTGGCATTTAGTTGCTCATTTCAATGTGTAATTAATTTTGATTTCCAGCATGCCTCCAATTACTTTTTAACATTTTCAAATATGTTCCTCAAAGGAAAGAGTAAACAAAACCTAAATGCTACCACTTTGAAGATTTTATTAATATGTAATAAGCAGGTATGAAGAACAAATATGCAAAACTCAAAACTGCATATATACAAATACAGCTAAGCCTGCCTCTCAAATCTGATGATGAGTTTGCTAGACTGAGTACAAGCTGTTACTAAACAGTACTGAGGAATATTTATTAATATTAATTGCTATTAATATTAATTACTCTCATTAATATTAATTAGACCTATTGGTCAGAATCCAACCGTTGGACTCAGAAAATAATTAATTCAAAATGATATTTAATGAAAGAACAATTTACAGAGATTTGAACAGAGATTTGATTAGTTTAAGGAAACTAATACAGACAGTGAAGGACCCAAAACTTCATAAAACCAGGAAGCTATTACTCACACCAGCCTGAAATGGCAAAGCGAGGGAGGTGTTAGCAGAACTCTGGCGGAGGCTTTGCCAAGCAGGACCATGGCCTTAGTATCGAGAAAAACAAAAACAAAATCTCAGCCTTGTCAGGATAAAACAGATGGCATAAATACCGCACCTATTTTGTCCTCCACTTTTCAATAACCCACACCATGCTCCATTGGCAAACCCAACCGAAAGCCAGAGGTCAGGGAAGCCCAGGTGAGGTCATGGCGCAGAGTAAAATAGAGACAGGCCAAACAAAAATCTGCAAGGGCAAGTGGAAAACATCTAGCACTTCGATTTTCTCTGTGGTGCAGACTTCACCCACTGTCAAATGATACAGCCAGGAGGATCTGATCATTAGAGAATGTCTGGAATCCATTCCTAAGACTCACATGAACTTCAAAAGTGAAGTCCAGGAATTACTGTATGTTCCATAAATTGAAGAGAAACCATTATTCTTTCAAATGTGCACATCCTCAGAGAGGACCTTCCAGAGCTCCAGAACCAAACTGCCCAACTCCGCCTGGCTGACAGAAACCTGGATGCCCATTTTTCTATAGCCAAGGAAAAGTATGGCCTCATGGTAAATCAAGGCTAGGGACTTGAAATCATCATGATGTTTAGAAGAACATTATGAGCTCACTTATAAGACATAAAGATTATTCCTGATGGTGCTAACACATTGTTGGAGGGATCCCCAGGAGAGTTGTGGAACAATTTTTAAATATCATCTAACTATCCTACAACCCAATCCCACCTTGGCTTCAATATCCCTTCTCCACTTCCATCTTGCATTAATTTTTTTTTCTTAATTAAGAACTTTCCACTCTAGCCACCTAATTAGGTATTGTAACAACTTTTCTTAATCCAAGCTGCTATGACAAAAGTACCACAGACTGGTGGCTTAAACAGCAAACATTTACTTGTCAAAGTTCTGGAAATTGGGAAGTCCAGGACTAAGGTGCTGGCAGGGAGAGAGACAAACACAGAGACTGAGAAAGTCTCTTCTTATAAGAGCACTACTCCCACTTCTGATGGCTCCCCGCTAATGACCTCATTACTTTCCAAAGCCACCACCTTCCTATCATATGATTCATCATATAAATTTTAGAAAGGACACAAACATGCAGCACATAACTTATATGTTACCTTAATTCTCAAAACAAAGTTGGTGGTAGATACGCTGCTTTTCATTTTATGGATTAGCATTTGAGATTCAGAGAGGTGAGGGAGCTTACAGAGTCATAGTCTGCTGTCCTGACTAGAATCTACATTCCATATCTGCATTCCACATTAAGCATAAAGATATGGAATCTGCATTCCATATCTTCAAGCCACAACTGTCTCATACTATAGCACGATGGCTTAGTAGCCCCTCCTTGCCTAAAGAGACCACACAATTTCATAACTCCATATATCTATGGAGTTATGAAGTTGCATGGTCTGACCTATAAAATGCTTCCTGATGTCTTCATCTAACAGGCTTTCAACAGACATTCCTGAAACATCTACTTTGTACAGTGATAGGCAAGAGGAATACAAATGCAAAGAATCATGAGATCCCTGTGTTTAAGCAACATGGAGCTAACAGTGGATACAAACTATTCTTGAACCATCTATTTCAGATTCTTTCTCCATGGCAAATCCTCTTCCAGCCTACAGTGAAGTCTCTCTCCAGCTGAACCTCAGAGGACATATGTAATCATCAGGGCCGTGTGCCTTTTTTGCATATTCACCATATCAACAACTAGATTATGGAAGTGGTATGTTTTTCTACTCCTTGCTAAAACTTTTCTCATTCATCACTTATAGCAAGCACTTTATAACAAGCCCTCATTAAGAAAAGATTTATTCTGTGCTTATAAGGTGCTAGGCACCATGCTAAGTTCAGGAATAGGTGGTGGGGAAAAAAAAAAAAAAAACACATGAATCCTCTCCAGGAATCCCTCTGAAAATGCTGGAGTTTCTTAAGATACATAGACATGGAAATGGTCACTTACAATACAGTATGATAAACCTTGTAACATCGAAGCAGGTGTTTCGTTATCCCTATGACTCCATAAAGAGGTCCATAAAGAGGTCATATCCGTATGACTCCTAAGCTTTAGGATGGATATGAAGTTTACATGCTCCACCATCTTCAACATACATCAGAGCACAGAAGAGATAGTGCCAAAAATGTCACAGCAAAGCCAATGATTCTGGATTTTTAATGGCCTAAATTTGGTGTCTTTTAATTAAATTCAATCTCGGTGCTACTATCAAGGGATTGAAGAAGGTCTGCTCTTCATAGAGACCAAAAATTAATCATAGCTGGTTTTTAAAAATAATACCATTTATAATCCAATGACATCTATAAAGTCCAACAGGTATTTCTGTTTTCTTTGAAAGATATTTCTTTGAAACATTGAAGTTTACAACAGGCCATGAGAGTTTTAAAGCCTAACACTTCTTTTCTTTCTGGTTGGAGAACACTATGTCAAATGTATACATGCCAAATATTCACAACTGATAGCAATCCTTAAAATTCCCACAATCTTTCACATGAAAAGTCATAGAAAATATAACAGTTTCGAGCAACATAAGACATGATATATCCTAAAATTTGTATTTGTGTCACAGAATATAAACATGCCAGATTAAGCTGGTTTAATATTTTTCATTCACTCAGTAAAGATGAACATTTACCACATTCTTAGTTCGAAGCAATGATGTTCATTCATTAAGCAGCAAAACCACTTCTTTCTGCAAAAATGTACTGAGCCAGAAACAACAGAAATGTGCATTTGTATTATGATGCACATAAACTTATTGACTTTGAAAGGATTAACTTGTGGATCAATAAGGGAGAAATTCATTACACCAATCAACTCCAAGTAACTAGAACTAAACAAGGTGCATCAGTCTAAGTTAAAATGGAATTTGCTTCAGGACTGCTACAGCCTAAAACAAATCATAAAATGAAATCAGCACATTGTACCAGGAAATTTTCATAAACAATCTGATAGACTCTAATACGTTAGGCTTGCAAGTATACCAGCCTCTCTGGCTGTATGAAAAATGTTGCGATCAATAGATGCTGATGAGCAATATTTAAATGAATTTCTAAATGACTATAATAAAAAATTTAGTTGACTCAACCCCTGCTGTTCTGGGCTGTAAAGTTATGAGCTCTATTTACCTGAAAGCATGTATGCCTATTAGACTTGGCAGGAGTTTCTCAACATTGCTATTAAATAGAATATCTATTTAAAATGAACCAAGCATCAAGCTATATCAAGTCTGTTACTTCAGACTGGGATAAAGCAGCATGCTAACCTCATGTACATGATGCAGAGAGCAGAAGAGAATAAATCTTTGTGGCTTTTAACCTTCTTTGTGAGTAAAAATTTTTCATAAAATGTGGCTGGCATTGAAAGAATATAAGCAAGTTGGCTTTCACAGGTACTAACTATAAAATGCCTAAATAAAAAGTGACACAAGAAAAAGCAAGACAAATTAAAAGTATAGAGAAGCATTAAACAAACACATCTTTCAAAAAGCTTCCACACCTTTCTGGAGGCCAAGAAATATCTATAGAGCTAATGAAGAAGGGAATGAAATCTGCAAGACATTAGTCTCATACTTATCATCAACAGAAATTACATCAGGGTAGGAAAAAATTTTTTAAATCATACGAAATACTGGGTGTTACACTAAATGTCGGCAAATTGAACTTAAATAATTTTAAAAATAAATAAAAATAAAATGATATGAAATATGGCTAAAGAGAATTGTTTACAGTGAACTCAGATGAGTTAGGAGGGCTAGGATGCAAAAAAGTGATATATATTAAAGTGATTTGTAAACTCGATAGTATATGTTCACACGGAGCATGTATCGGCTTTTTTTCCAAATAGACCAATAAACAGCAAGAGGAAACAAGAAATAAATAACTCTAAAGTTTAATTTTTTTCTTTTACTTCCAGTAATAAAATCTTAATTGTGAATGCTAGGAAATTGTGCAGGTTTTTTGTTTTTGTAGAAAAGGGATTAACAAAATTAAAATTCCAATTGATGTTTAAAAATCATGTAATTAAAATGTCAAAAACTGATATCAGATCAACAATCTGTCAGCACGTATTTATGGATTACCAGTTCTGAGTCCTATATTCTGCTTTGTGATGTGAAAAATATGATAAGACTCCTTTCCAAAATGGAAAGGAACTGGTAGGTGAAGGGAGAAGCATGGCTGAGCACCACTTCTGATGGTTCACTTGATGGCTATGGAGTAGCAGTCATTTCACTGTTTTACAAGGTTTACAGGGTTGGCCAGTTGCTCCATCCATGTAGGAACTGACCAGTACTGGGAGAAGGTAGGCAGGAAATAGAATCATGGAGTCATAGAGAAGAATACGGTCAGGGCACTTAGCAATCTGGTGTCTCTCCAAGTGGCTGTATCCCTGTGCCAGTCACAGCTGCTGTCACACAACCCTGTCCGCATTCTGGGAGCAGCTCCCTCTACTTGCTCAGCAGGCCTGCCATGTGACATGGTACCCCTTTGTTGGTAGCCTCAGGATACAGTGTCATCCATAGTTTCTTGTCCATAGCTTTGCAAAGAGCCCCCTCATTAAAATATCTTAAAATATCTTAGTACAGGGCCCCAGTTTCTTTCTGGGGCCCTGATTGATAATTTAACAACCTTTGTTGTCAAGGACTTTATGATACTGAGAAAGCAGGAATCATTTCTATAAAACAGTGGGAAAGCAATATAAGACTTCTTTAATGAAGTACTATATGTTGCAGCAGAGATGAAAGTTTTAAGAAGAGAGGTGTGAACCAAATAGGACAGCTTTAGGGAGGACTTCTTATTCTTAAAAGTCAAGATGGATTTCAAAAGAGGGAGAAAAGATTAAAAGGATGAATTCTGACCTAGAAGAAAAGTCATTGTAAAAAGAAAAAAGACATCTAGTCCTCGCAGATAATCACAGATTAGAAGTGAGGGCAACCATATATCCCACCTAGACTGTCCAAGACATCCTCAGTTCATAGCTATTGTCTCAGTGAAATTCATTAATAGTAATAAATTATATGGTAATGCTTTTGAATGCATTATATAGTAGAAAGTCATTTTGAATTCCTGAACAAGGAATTACTATGATGAAAGAGGTATTTTACACAGATACATTTGGCAAAGGAATGCAATACAGACTTGATAAAGAAAGGAAAGTTCAGAGAATAATGGAATTTAAAGAGAAAAATCACTTGATTAAAATGATGACACTGTGAATGAAAGGAGAAATCTTAAGAAAAAATAAAGTGTTTTCATAAAATCTATTTTTTTAAGATTGTATTTATTTATTCATGAGAGAGGTAGAGACACACACAGGGGGAGAGGCAGGCTCCCCCGCCATTGATTGCAAGACTCAATCCCGGGTGCCCAGGATCATGCCCTGAGCCAAAGGCAAACAAAATCTTATATGTATTCAAAATACATATTGTAACAATGTTGACTCTGGATGGAATTGTGTGCATTTCATAGGTTTTTATTTCAAGGTGAGATTTGTTACAGTTTATAAAAGATATTTTCCTATTTAGACCTCAGGGTTACATGTGACTCCCAGCAGCTTCAAATTTCTCTATCCAGAACATCCAGAAGGTTAATAATCTTTAAGTTAAATATGATACCTTATTCAGCAGAAAGAATGTGTCTGTTCCTTTCAACTTCTAACAATTTTCTGTAATATTTTAAAAATATAGAAAGAATAATGTAAAAATATGGGGGAGGGGATTGTGGCTACAGGATTAAACATCACTTGTGAAATCAACATTCTTGTGGTACAACGGTGTGGTATTGGAATAAACCAAAGTGTGTATTAATGAGAAAATGAGAAAAAAAAAAACAAAATACAACTAACAGTTCTTTGCAAACTCAAGTCTAAGCTGAATCTCACACAAGAAACAAAGTCTTAGAACCTAAAGGAGTTAAATCTTTGTGTTTACTTTTTTTTAAAGATTTATTTATTTATTTATTTATTTATTCAGGATAGACACAGAGACTGGCAGAGACACAGGCAGAGGGAGAAGCAGGCTCCATGCCGGGAGCCTGATGCGGCACTCTATCCCAGGACTCCAGGATTGTGCCCTAGGCCAAAGGCAGGCGCTAAACCGCTGAGTCACCCAGGGACCCCCAATCTTTGTGTTTATTAAGCACGTTAGTTTATCCTCTTGTCTTGCCAGCAGTCTCTTATCCTCTCACTTGTTCTCATTCCTACCTCATTTAGTCCCTCTGACAGAGTCTCAGAGAATCCTGTCCTTCTTCAGCCTCTACTTTGCTCCAATCTCAGCATCCTTTAGATCAAGCTTGCTCTGAAAATGGTAAAATTTTTAGCTTGGTTTACTGAAGTTCTCACATCAGAAAGATGTGGTGTCTTTAGGATGCATTGTTACTACAGTGATGTGTGTACACGACAATAAAATAACCAGAATTTATGTGTAGAAGCGTATTTTGGCTACCTATTCCCCCTTCATCCCAACCCACCTTGCAGAGTTAACCTCTTCTGTTCTTGGTTTTAATTCCTCATGTGATTAAATCATTGTTTGACTTTAAATAATATGTTTATGCCATTCTTATTTTATTAATTTCCTATATAGCAACTAATAAATCCCTACTATGAAATATAAGGATTGAACATACTTGTAACTCTTCCTCACCTTATCCTCATCTTATCCTGAAAAGTTTTGTAGACAAATTACTAGCTTTATTTTTTTTTATTAGGTAACTTGGGAAGTTTAATAAAGCATGTGTATGGTGAAAGAGAGTGGTCTAGTTTCATTCTTCTGCATGTGGATGTCCAATTTTCCCAGCACCATTTATTGAAGAGACTGTCTTTCTTCCAATGGATAGTCTTTCCTCCTCTATCAAATATTAGTTGACTATAAAGTTGAGGGTCCACTTCTGGGTTCTCTATTCTGTTCCATTGATCTATGTGTCTGCTTTTGTGCCAGTACCACACTGTCTTGATGACCACAGCTTTGTAGTACAACCTGAAATCTGGCATTGTGATGCCCCCAGCTATGGTTTTTTTTTTTTAAAATTCCCCTGGCTATTCGGGGTCTTTTCTGATTCCACACAAATCTTAATTTGTTCTAACTCTCTGAAGAAAGTCCATGGTATTTTGATAGGGATTGCATTAAACGTGTATATTGCCCTGGGTAACATTGACATTTTCACAATATTAATTCTGCCAATCCATGAGCATGGAATATTTTTCCATCTCTTTGTGTCTTCCTCAATTTCTTTCAGAAGTGTTCTATCTAAATGTGAGACAAGATTCCATCAAAATCCTAGAGGAGAACACAGGCAACACCCTTTTTGAACTCGGCCACAGTAACTTCTTGCAAGATACATCCACGAAGGCAAAAGAAACAAAAGCAAAAATGAACTATTGGGACTTCATCAAGATAAAAAGCTTTTGCACAGCAAAGGATACAGTCAACAAAACTAAAAGACAACCTACAGAATGGGAGAAGATATTTGCAAATGACATATCAGATAAAGGGCTAGTTTCCAAGATCTATAAAGAACTTATTAAACTCAACACCAGAGAAACAAACAATCCAATCATGAAATGGGCAAAAGACATGAACAGAAATCTCACAGAGGAAGACATAGACATGGCCAACATGCACATGAGAAAATGCTCCGCATCACTTGCCATCAGGGAAATACAAATCCAAACCACAATGAGATACCACCTCACACCAGTGAGAATGGGGAAAATTAACAAGGCAGGAAACCACAAATGTTGGAGAGGATGCGGAGAAAAGGGAACCCTCTTACACTGTTGGTGGGAATGTGAACTGGTGCAGCCACTCTGGAAAACTGTGTGGAGGTTCCTCAAAGAGTTAAAAATAGACCTGCCCTATGACCCAGCAATTGCACTGTTCGGGATTTACCCCAAAGATTCAGATGCAATGAAACACCGGGACACCTGCACCCTGATGTTTCTAGCAGCAATGTCCACAATAACCAAACTGTGGAAGGAGCCTCGGTGTCCATCGAAAGATGAATGGATAAAGAAGATGTGGTCTATGTATACAATGGAATATTCCTCAGCCATTAGAAACGACAAATACCCACCATTTGGTTCAGCATGGATGGAACTGGAGGGTATTATGCTGAGTGAAGTAAGTCAATCGGAGAAGGACAAACAGCGTATGTTCTCACTCATTTGGGGAATATAGATAATAGTGAAAGGGAATATAAGGTAAGGGAGAAGAAATGTGTGGAAAATATCAGAAAGGGAGACAGAACATAAAGACTCCTAACTCTGGGAAACGAACTAGAGGTGGTAGAAGGGGAGGTGGGCGGGGGGTGGGTGTGAATGGGTGACGGGCACTGGGGGTTATTCTGTATGTTGGTAAATTGAACACCAATAAAATAAATTAAAAAATAAAATAAAATAAAGCATGTACATTTTTTTAAAATTCCAGTGTCATTTGACTCCTTGCTGTGTAAAATGAGAACGGGGACACCTGGGTGGCTCAGTCAGGTGGGCTTCTGCCTTCGGCCCAGGCTGTGATCCCGTGGTCCTGCGATCAAGCCCCACATCAGGCTCTCTGTTCAGAAGGGAGCCTGCTTCTCCCTCTCCCTCTCCCTGCTACTCCTCCTGCTTGTGCGTTCGTGCTCTCTCTATATATATCAAATAAATAAATAAGTAAAGTCTTAAAAAAATAAATAAATAAAATAAGATAAAATAAAATAAGGATGGTTCCCTTTTCTCCGCATCCTCTCCAACATTTGTTGTTTCCTGCCTTGTTAATTTTCCCCATTCTCACTGGTGTGAGGTGGTATCTCATTGTGGAAGGAGCCTCGGTGTCCATCGAAAGATGAATGGATAAAGAAGATGTGGTTTATGTATACAATGGAATATTACTCAGCGATTAGAAACGACAAATACCCACCATTTGCTTATTTGCTTCAACGTGGATGGAACTGGAGGGTATTATGCTGAGTGAAATAAGTCAATCGGAGAAGGACAAGCAGTGTATGTTCTCATTCATTTGGGGAATATAAATAATAGTGAAAGGGAATATAAAGGAAGGGAGAAGAAATGTTGGGAAATATCAGGAAGGGAGACAGAACATAAAGACTCCTAACTCGGGGAAACGAACTAGGGGTGGTGGAAGGGGGGAGGAGGGCGGGTGTTGGAGGGGAATGGGTGACGGGCACTGAGGTGGACACTTGACGGGATGAGCACTGGGTGTTTTTCTGTATGTTGGTAAATTGAACACCAATAAAAATTAATTTAAAAAAAATAAATAAATAAAATAAAATAAGGATGTTAGTATCTTCCTTCCCCACATTTTCCCTTTATTTCCTCCTTCTGAAAATTATACTTTTAGTTTTGACTTTAACATTGCCCATTTTGTTCGTACTTAAATGAAATTTTAAACCATGACAGACTTTGATCATGCTTTGACTGTAGTTTGATTATAAAATTCTAAAACCAATAAACTATATTTAACATTAGCTTTCTCACTATAAGGCCACATGGTATGTGAACATTGTATTTTCTTCTTATGTGAAATATCAGGATTCTTGGCACCTTGAAGGAGATGCTTCTAACGTCAATGACAAATTTTCTGTTCTTGCACTCCTCCAAGTGATTAAAATCATTTCACATTTAGTTTATTTTGAACCACAAATTTATTTCAGGGGTAGAATATTTTACTGTGATTTATTATTTTTCTCATGCAAAAATTAAATGTTTTTAGCATATTCTCTAGATTACTCACATTTCATACACCATTTCTTACATGGCAACCCATATTTCCCTGAATACAGCCCTCCTCTAGAATGTATATATTTGCCATTAAAAACTCAGGAAATTACAGCATAAAACTTTGACTTCAGTCAATTCCATCATGTTTCTCTGCCTAAACCACTATCTCCCTTTTCAATTCCTACGCATGTAGGGAATACTACAAACATGATGATTAAGGGTGATTTAAAAAATATAGTCCCCCTTGCAGTTATGATAGAGCAGCTTATAGTCAACCAACTAAATCTCCTGCCAACAAAACCCATAATGGTATGGAAATACTGAAATTACAGCTGGTCACAGACACTGGAGATCAACCAGGGCTTCCAGAATTTTAGCATCCAAGACCTTGTCTGTTGACATTCCAATAATATGATGGGAGCCATAAAACAATGAAGATCTTTAACATGCTGAAAGATGTTAAAATCTTATACACCATGAAAAGTATCCATCAACAATGAAAATTAAGACATTTTCTGACAAAAGTGAGAGAATTTTTCATTAGCAAACACCAAAAGACAAGTAACTGGACCTAATTTAAATGCAATCTATAACTACTGAATACATATTCACCCCAAATCATGAACATTTACCAAAATTGACTGTGGGCTGCACCAGAAAGCATGACTCAACACATTTTAAAATATTAGTATCACTCAGAGAAATTGCTTTCAATTTTAAAAAGACATATTTTAAAAACCAGGAAGCTTTCCAAATATTTGGAAATAAAGAAACACACTTCCAAAAAATCTTTGGGTCAAGAAGAAATCTCAATGGAAATTCCAAAACATTTTGAGTGCACAATAATGAAAAAACACATGACAGCAAAATTGGGGGGATGCAACTAAAATCACGCTTACAGGAAAATGCATGGCCTCAATGCACACCAGAGGGGAATAAAGGCAGACAACCGAATACATAAGTGTCCATAGCACTTGTAAATGGCAGAATGGGGATTCAAACTCTTGCAGTTTGGCTTTAGGGTACGAGCTTTTAATTTCTTCACTGCCACATTTATTTAAGTATCTCCCAAGCTAACAAGAAATCACTTTGAAACCAACAACCACTTCTAGATACCTCCTCTCTCATCTTACCTTCGCAGGAAAGTTCTTGAAACAAGTGTCTATACTTGGCTTTCTTCGATTTTTATCCCCTAGTCACTCTTTAATCCATGATTTTTTTTTTACTGTTTGCTTGCCCTGCCGACCCCACTGAAGCCGCTCTTACTGTTATCAATCTATTTGCCAAATCTCAACCTTTTTTTAATTTTTTTACATACCTATTTTTAAAGAGAATATTTGTGTTATGTTTTATTTCTTAAAATTCACTTCCCTACTTACCTACTATCATAACCTAACTCTCAGAGAAATCAAAATGTTTCCTTCTTACAGAAAAGTCCAAAGGATTAGCCTAAAACATATCTCCAACACATCTGTAGCTGCCTTAAGCTCCAGGGAAGTAGAATGATCACAGTACTCAGACTTAGAGCTTTATTATCCATTGACTATTACAACTTTGGTATGACTGTAATGTGAAACTGGTGAAAGGAAAATGTGATTAATGATATTTTCAATTTAACTGTGGATTAATGTTCCAAGGGAATTGGTTAAATGTTTAGGGCCAGGGAACTGGCATGTGTGAAAAATGGAAAGAGGGGTATTTATATATTAGCAAAAACCAAAAAGTTCTCTATTGGGCACAAATTGCTGGTCTGAATACCAGTGCTAGATCTGGTGGTTAACCTAAAATGGTTAACATACATATATGAGGGCTCCACAAGCAGAGATTTTATTTCAAAGTATGTGGGGTAGAAGAAAGATTGTACTTTTTTAAATCTTTCCAAATAATTCTGACTTGTTATATATTTTAAAGTAAACAGATTACAGTAACATTTCCCAGACCACTGGAAGTTATTGCCAAGTACTATTTTTTTAAAAAAGTATTGTTATCTTGTTAAAAAATTAGTATTTTTAATGTTGCTATTTTTATAGTAGGCTTCACTTCCCTCCCCTAACAATTAAAGATTAAAATCACTTTTTTTATTGGAAAAGGTTTTGAATTTGAAATGTTTAGATATTACTTTCTGTAACACTTCAAAGATTGTGGAAATGTGTTCATTTTTATTAGAACCTTCAATTTGTCCATGTCACAGATAAGACCTTTTGCCTCCATTATATTTTCAAAAAAATATATTTTTTCAAAGAAGAAAATAGTAGCAATCTAGATGTTATTACTTCTGAGAGAAATTACAAGAATACCATGAAATATACATTAAGAAACTGAAAATCCACTAGTCATGTTTTGAAATTTTAAAAAATATTTTGTTCATTTTTCAAGTTTATTTCAGCAAGACTTATAATCTAATTAAGAGACTGTTTATTTCAGAAGCAATTTAATAAAAGATGACTATGCAATGGTTAAAATTTGTGTGGTCACAAATTGTTGCATATTTATATATTAAGTCAGAGTTGTATAAAACTTAAGCAGCAAATGTCACTCTCTTACTAGCAATTTATTATCTAGAAATATATATAAAGATTTATTGAATTCTACAAACCTAAATATCATCTTTAAATTATGAGGCACAATGTTTGCTCTTTTAAAATAAGTAGTATTCCTAACACTGAATGTACTAATTTAGACAAACATAAAACTTGATGAGTTGATACGCCTTCAGTGATCATGACTGTAACAGGTAACTTCATATGCACAATATCAACATTTGGAAGGATGCTCAGATATAATGTATAATCAATAAGAAAAGAAGTTTAGGTTATTAGAGGATTGTAGTATTAAGTTAGAAGACTGTGAATATACACTATATACGTGATATTGATACAGTTCAACATTGCTTTGTTCTTCCCATTAAATAGTTACTATTCAGTTTTAGTTCCCCCAAGACTGAGTAGATGAGAGGTGGAATGCAAGCTTTTTGGCATTGAATCCCAGGAAGCACAGTGAAAAAGTGAGGGAATGAGAGACGGAAGGGAAGAAATCCAATGAAGGGTGTGTTGAAGAACAGTTACCATGGAAACCAAGCCGCAGTGTACCCTCAGAGATGTTGTAGAACACGCCACCGAATTGTGCCACCAAAGGGAGAACATGAGATATCTATCCATGAACTGCTGTTCACTTCTACCTCCCCAGGCTTCCAACCTACCCAATGCCGAGCCTGGGAATGTTTCTTAGGTAAAAAATGCCTTTAGGTAGAAAGATTCCTGAAGACTTAGGAATGTTTAAAAATTGTCTGTAGGTGACTTGGTGGCTGGATAGAGATTTGAGCAGGGAAATACCAGTGACAGCCCCAGTCATCATTTTCTTGGTACTATGTCCACCTCAGCTGGGCAACCAGTAGCCCGTCTTCTTTAAGGCCTCTACTTCCCTCATGATGTGATTCATATCCTCTTTTTCTCATTCCCCAGTGTACTCAAAGGGCTAAGAAAATTATTTAGGCATTCTAACATGCATTGTTTTTATCTGAGATTCTCTTGTTAGTTCTAAGTGGTTTTATGCTCATGTTTAACTATTATTCACTACAAGGTATATAGCAAATGAGAAAATATGAGTGTACATATTAATATAAGAGTGTCAAAGACAGAAATAATCATCTCTATCTTAACTTCCCTAGCCAATCCTTGGGAATCTTTCTGCAAACACACAGTCACTGTGTTGGAATCTACCTTCAAGAACTTACTCTTTTACCTGCCTTAGCCCAGATCCTTCATTTTATCCACATGTATCTATCAACCAATACCCAGGTCTTCAGCATGTAACTGGTGTGAAGGTTGATCATTCGTATTGGTACTCTGGTATTTCAGAGTACTGTCCTCTACTTACTGGTTCCTATCAGACTTCTCTACCTCTTGGAATTCAGACTTTTATCGTCTTGACCACAACTGTCACTGTGACTTTCATCTCTCATTTATCTACCTGGACTTTTAGCCTCCTGTTTCTCCCTAACCTTGGTAATTATATGATCCTCAACTCTTACTTTGCCTATCTAGTATCCATTTTCTGAAAAGTATTCCAACATATTGGCTAGTGCTGATTTCCATGTCTTAATCATGGCCTCATTTGCACCCATGGAACTATTATCTTTTAATTCAATCAACAAGTATTTGTTGAGTACTTATTATGTACCATACTGGTGATGGAGTTGAGGAGCAACAGTGAATAACAGACCAACTGCTAGCTCTCTCAATATCACAGGACGAATGGCCAGAGCAAATACCCTGTTAAAATATGTTTACAACAAACACCTAGCTTGAATCATAGCTTTGGTTAAAACTATTTCCTGAGAACCACACAAAAAAAATGGCCACAACTAGGTAACAAATATAACCGCTTAACACTGGGTAAAACAATTAGAAAATAATACGCAAGACTTGAAATGCAAGCTTTCTGTACCTAGAGTCTAAAAAATTTAAACTCCAAAAGCAGCTTTTCCAAACTTCTTTTTAAGCAAACAAAAAGAAAAATATTCGACCTATATGTGATTGACAACTTTTTAAAACCATGATTAAATGCCTTACATTGTGTCCAGCCTGTTTTTTAAGTCAGAAATGGGGTGATTTATTTGTTCATCCATTTACTCATTCAAAATGTATATTTTGAATGTCTGTTACATATCAGAACAGAATATAGGTCCTTCCAAGTACAAGGATCCAGATTAAATAAGTAAGCAAATAATGTGTAATGATATATATGAAGTAACCTGTGTGCATGATACAAAAAAAAAGGGTTGGGGTAGAGGGAAGTTATTTAGATAAAATGAACAGAGAATGCCTTTCTGAATTATTGAACATCAAAGAGTGAGACTTTTTTAGCTACTCAAAATTCAAACATAAGTATAATGTGTGTGAAATATTCTCATATGCATTAATACCAATTATAATACATCTGCCCTTTATTTCTCACTGTCTCTCACAAAATTCACCTTTGTTCAGAAAATGTGACTAAAATTCTCAAAGTTAAAAACAAGAGAAAGTTTGAATGGGTGTGAAACCAGGACTTAGAATATAATCGCTCTTTCAACATTAATTATACTGTACATTCTGAGAAGCTATAATCAGGAATTGAAAGCTGCTTTTTGTCTTAGGTTCAAAATCATGAAGCAACAATTTCACACAGTGAATGCATCTTTGTAAGAAATTCTGAAACAGAAAACAATGACCTGGTAACGATTTCCTATAGGAAAATTAGTCCAGACAAGAACTACTGCCTATCTTCTCTTTTTGGGTTTATCTTGTTGATACTTTTCTGGGGGGCATGGCAGGTTAGAGGACACATAGAGGAAGGTGCAATAATAGAAGTATTCAGCATAAATAAATTTTAAAGGACTTTCAAGAAATCAAATATGGCTAGTTTTACACAATGGACTTAAAGTAGAAGAACAAACAATAATTGTTGGCCAAGACAATTTCAAAAAAATCATTGTTTTTATCCACTAAATAATAAACAATCAATTACTATCTTTCTGTAAGCCTTATTTATAGAAATAAGTGCAGATGTTGTTATTGCTTGGTATCAACATAGTATAATGTTTTTTTTTCAGTAATTCTTTTCAAGTATCATTTGGTTTCCTTTCCCTACTTCCTGGTGCTTGGTGGAAACACAGACACAAAATTCAAAGATGTTATCTTTTTCATGTTTATTTCACAGCATTCAATAAAAATATTTGATTCACAATAGAAGCTCAGTAATGAATAAATAATTGAATGAATGAATGAATGAATGAGAATATTAAAATGTCGATCATCTAAAAAAATAATGTTGAGCACCTACTATGGGATCAACTAGCAAATATTTAACTGTAGTGACACAAATTAAGATGAAATTATCACATAAAACTAAGTCCATAGTAAATAATTATATTTCACTTAAACAAGCTGTACAGAATAGTATGCTTTTCCAACAAATGACTATTACTATTGTATTACTTTAAGAAAATCTTCACTAACCCAATATTTCAGACAGATGTTAGTTTTAGGAAACTTCCTTTTGTTTTTCAGGATGCATTCAAAAACTAGCAAACTTATGCAGTGTCACTGATATGATCCTCTAGTTTATTCCCAATTCTAGTAATATCTTAAATGAACAGAGATTTTATTTCTTATTCAAGGAAATAATACTTTACAAATCTTTTACCAAGAACAAATAATTCTGTTTAATTCATTTCCCTGTTTCTTTTCAATATTTTTTTTTGGAAAGCCAATGGTTCTAATTGCATAACTATAAAATAAGGATCTCACTTTGCTACAGAGCCCCATAGTGACTCTGGAAATAATCCTAAACAAAAGAGTGCAAAATGTGATGAAAAGTGGCAGCCTACTGGTAGAGAAAACATCATTTTGATGCTCAGATGGCTTTCATGTACACATACTTATGTGTATACTACATACCCTGATTATTAAGAATCTTTGTTTTTAAAAAATATACATTACATAAAGTTACATATTTTAAAGCCAAGCTTTTCCATAAATTTATAAGCCTAACTTACAAACTCGTGATTATCTAGCAGATTTTAGTGATCCATTTTAAGGAGGTATTCAATTAATATGTGTTCCTATTTACAAACTTAACCTCATTAGTCACCTAAACTGAACTCATAAACATACATTATTATACCTTAAGTACTTTAGTTCTCTGCCTGAATAAATTTTTAATAATAAATTTTCTCAGGTTTATAAGGAATTCTTTAAATTACTATAGAGTTAACCTTATATTCTCCTAAATTTTCTGATACTATTTATAATTGGTAAGATTTCAATGTGAAGTCACAACCTTAAATCAATTATTCAATGGTACATTTTAAATTGGATGTGCAAGACTGACTTGCTAGTCTAAAAGGCCAAAATCTCTTAAATATTTCAAGTAACTAAAGTACCAAATATGCTCATATTTCTCAACACTCAAAAAGCTTTCAATACTACAGGTCTGATTTTCCTGAAAATTTCTCTATTTAACTGTAAGTCTTTCCATGGTTAGAAGATGCAATATTAGGTTGGACAGTGGCCCCCAAAGATGTCAATATCCCAATCTCTGGACCTGATAAATATATTACCCTACGTGGAAAAGTGACTTTGCGGGTGTAATTAAACTAAGGCTCTGAGATAGGGAGATTATCCTGGACAATTCAGGTAGACCCACTGTAATCACAGGGTCATTATAAGAATAAAGCAGGAAAGTCAGAGAGGGAGCAGTGATTATGGACATAGTGGCTAAGAGAGACCAGATGACTAGATCTGAACATGGAAGAGGACCATGAGTGGAAGAATGCTGGCAGCCTCTAGAATCTGGAAAAGATAAGGAAACAGATTCTCTTCTAGACCTCCAAAAGGAATACAATCCTGCCAGCACCTTGATTTTAGCCTAGTGAAACACATTTTGCACTTCTGACCTCTAGGACTGTAAAACAATACTTTTTAATTCTAAACAACCAAGTTTACGGAAATTTGTCACAGCATTAGTAGGAAACTCATACAGATGCTTACCCACTAGAGAAACATTTGTGCTATTTCAAACAATCTGAAGACTTACCTTCCTAATTGTTGACATTGCATCTTCCCCAGAGAGTTGGGCTACTTTGCTGATTTCCTTCCTTTTATGAAAATGATGATACATACTGAATCCTTCTTATAGTTCATAAATGGACCTAAGTTATTTTAAAAAAGGGGGGGGAAGAGGTTATTTACCTCATATTCCTTAGAGTCATCACACAATGAAGTTAACCTACATATCCATACAGGTTTATAAAATCTACCAAGTTGCTGCATTAGCTGATTTTATATTGTGTTATTTCATTCATATTTAAATATCTACCACTCTAAATGTAAAGACTTTCAAATTTTATGTAATGTTATGGTTTTTTTTATTCCCTATCTGATCAAACAACAAAATCTACAAATGATAAAATAACATCTAGTTAAATCATTCATGACTTTATCTGATTCTATGCCCACAGAATAATAAAACATGGGGAAAGGGGTTCAAAAGATATTCTGTTGAACATTTGGGCTGTTTTCAGCTTTTTGGCTACTGTTGATTGAATTACTATAAATATTTGTCTACAAGCATTTGTGTAGACATAGGTTTTTTGTTATTAACACCTAGGAGAAAAATTTTAGGATCACATGGTAAGAGTGTGTTTAATTTTATAAGAAAAAACTGCAAACTTTTCCAAAGTCACTGTATAATTTTACACTTAACTTTATCCACTCTAGTAGACACGTAATAGTATTTCATTGTGGATTTAATTTGCATCTCTCTGAGTCTGATGTTAAGCATCCCTTCATATGCTTGACAATATGTGCCTTCATTAATTGTCCTTTTTAATCTTTTGCTCATTTTTAGTCAGGAGTTGTAAGAGCTTTTTGTATATTCTGGATATAAGTCTTTTGCCAGATATATATACTGCAAATATTTTCTCTGTGATTGCCTTTCCGTTTTCTCAATGGTAACTTTTGAAGAGCAAGGGTTTTTAATTTTATGAAGTTCAACTTTTGAATGATTTTCTTAATACTATTTTTTTTCCATCCTAGGAAATCTTTGGGTCATACAGGTTACAAAGATTTTCTTCTTTATTCTAGATGCTTTCTAGTTTCTTTTTTTTTTTTTTTAAATTAATTTTTATTGGTGTTCAATTTACCAACATACAGAAAAACACCCAGTGCTCATCCCGTCAAGTGTCCACCTCAGTGCCCGTCACCCATTCCCCTCCAACACCCGCCCTCCTCCCCCTCCACCACCCCTAGTTCGTTTCCCCGAGTTAGGAGTCTTTATGTTCTGTCTCCCTTCCTGATATTTCCCAACATTTCTTCTAGTTTCTTCTAGATGTTTATCTTTCTGTCCATTTCGAGCTAATTTTTGTAAGCAATATTAGGTAAGAGTCAAAGTCAAGGCCTATATGTGGTATAAGTTACCTGGAGAATATTTTTGTCACAACTCATAAATTGTACAATAGAAATCAATGCAATTTAAATTTTCCCTCAACAAAGTTGTTTCAAAAAACATCTTAAAGTATCTAGCAAATATTGGGAGCTGCAAGTAAAATAA
Source organism: Vulpes vulpes (assembly GCF_048418805.1). Taxonomy (NCBI): domain Eukaryota; kingdom Metazoa; phylum Chordata; class Mammalia; order Carnivora; family Canidae; genus Vulpes; species Vulpes vulpes. The sequence goes on from NC_132793.1 coordinate 65,358,089, forward strand.
ACATCAATAAAAGAACAAAAATTTCTTAAAGAAATTTTAACAATATTGTATTACATATTTGAAAGCTGCTAAGAGAGTAGATATTAAAGTTTCTCATCACAAGAAAAAAATTTTGAACTACATATGTTGGTGGATGTTAACTAAACTTATTGTGGTAACCATTTCACAAATATACATATATCATATCATAATATTACACATCTAAAACTAACACAAAACATGTCAATTATATCTCAATAAAAAAGAAAAATACAATAGTAAAGAATAGAAATGTACACACACACAAAAAAAAAAAAATCAACATGCACATTTGTCAAAAGACATACTGGCCTAAACTCCAAAGTATTTTGGTTAATTGGTATTTTTCTTATGGAATATATTGCATAAAGCAAGTAATACAGAAGAACCATAATTGATTTTTTATTATCTACTTTGTAATTTATGCACTCTAATTTTTATTTTACTCATCATCCACCACATTTCTACATCATCTCCCAACTGTCAATCAGTTATACATTTTAGGGAATAATAGCATACTGTTAGCATAAGTAAAACATTAATAAAATATGCATTCCAGTGCCTCAATAATATATTTGGGAATGATTTGCTAATCTTTTATTATTAGATATACCTGGGAATTTATTTTCCCTGACTACAGTCAACTCTTAAACACCTCAGGATGTTAGGAGCATCAATCGCAACAAAGTCAAAAATCCATGTATAAATTTTGACTCCCCCAAAACTTAACTACTAATAGCCTACTGTTGACCAAAAGCTGTATTGATAACATAGTCAATTAACACATATTTGTATGTTGTATATATTATATAGTATATTCTTACAATACAGTAAGCCAAAGAAGTGAAAATGTTATTAAGGAAAACATAAGGAAGAAAAAATGCATTTATAGTACTATATTTATTTTTTAAAATACTCATATATAAATGGACTTGCTCAGCTCAAACCCATGTTATTCCAAGGTCATTGTTATATTCTCCATCTTATTAATACTATTATATTTTAGTAATGAACAATGGCTATACATTTCAGTTTTTTTTTTAATTAATTTTTATTGGTGTTCAATTTACCAACATACAGAAAAACACCCAGTGCTCATCCCGTCAAGTGTCCACCTCAGTGCCCGTCACCCATTCCCCTCCAACACGCGCCCTCCTCCCCTTCCACCACCCCTAGTTCGTTTCCCCGAGTTAGGAGTCTTTATGTTCTGTCTCCCTTCCTGATATTTCCCAACATTTCTTTTCCCTTCCTTTATATTCCCTTTCACTATTATTTATATTCCCCAAATGAATGAGAACATACACTGTTTGTCCTTCTCCGATTTACTTATTTCACTCAGCATAATACCCTCCAGTTCCATCCATGCTGAAGCAAATGGTGGGTATTTGTCGTTTCTAATTGCTGAGTAATATTCCATTGTATACATAAACCACAACTTCTTTATCCATTCATCTTTCGATGGACACCGAGGCTCCTTCCACAGTTTGGCTATTGTGGACATTGCTGATAGAAACATCGGGGTGCAGGTGTCCCGACGTTTCATTGCATCTGAATCTTTGGGGTAAATCCCCAACAGTGCAATTGCTGGGTCGTAGGGCAGGTCTATTTTTAACTCTTTGAGGAACCTCCACACAGTTTTCCAGAGTGGCTGCACCAGTTCACATTCCCACCAACAGTGTAAGAGGGTTCCCTTTTCTCCGCATCCTCTCCAACATTTGTGGTTTCCTGCCTTGTTAATTTTCCCCATTCTCACTGGTGTGAGGTGGTATCTCATTGTGGTTTTGATTTGTATTTCCCTGATGGCAAGTGACGCAGAGCATTTTCTCATGTGCATGTTGGCCATGTCCATGTCTTCCTCTGTGAGATTTCTCTTCATGTCTTTTGCCCATTTCATGATTGGATTGTTTGTTTCTTTGGTGTTGAGTTTAATAAGTTCTTTATAGATTTTGGAAACTAGCCCTTTATCTGATATGTCATTTGCAAATATCTTCTCCCATTCTGTAGGTTGTCTTTTAGTTTTGTTGACTGTATCCTTTGCTGTGCAAAAGCTTCTTATCTTGGTGAAGTCCCAATAGTTCATTTTTGCTTTTGTTTCTTTTGCCTTTGTGGATGTATCTTGCAAGAAGTTACTGTGGCCGAGTTCAAAAAGGGTGTTGCCTGTGTTCTCTTCTATGATTTTTACATTTCAGTTTTTATGTCTCATTTGGATATATTATATTATCTAATAATTTCCCATCATTTTGAAAAACATTAAAATACAGAAAGCTACAAAAAATATAAAAAGTATTTCTCTGGTTCCTACCAAAAAAGAACAAAGACCACCATTTATTTCATCCATGCTTCAGATAAAATCAGTAAACTTTCACATAAGTCACAATTCCAGGATAATTTTCTTCTCTCTCACCTACCACAGAAGTAATCATTATTATGTAACTGGTGTTAATCCAGCCTATCCATGTTTTCAGAGAGAGAGAGAAAGGTACCACACACAGAGACAATACACTCACTCATTCAAGAGTGTGTGGTAATATTTTGTGCGTATTTTTTAACTTCTGTAAATAGGATCCTACTTTATATGACACTCACAAAGTCACTTTTTTCACTTAAAACATTTTCTAGAGTTACTAAAGTTGTTAAAGGTAGAGCTAGCTCATTTATTTTTAACTGTTATATAATAGTCCATTGTGTGAATATATCATAATTTATTTTTCCATTTCACTACTAATGGACATATAGACTGCTATTATAACATAGCATTGAAATGAGCAACTTTTATACTTCTTCTTGTGCACATACATGGGAAAAATTTTCTTAAAGATAGCACTGTCTAATAGTGACTTTCCACAATGATGGCAATGCCCTGTGCTATGGCTACAGAGCAGTGGAAATGTGTCTAATGTGACTAGGGAACTGAATTTTTTCATTTTATTTAATTCTAATTAATTTAAATGTAAATTTACATAGCTACATGTGATTTATGGCATCTTATTGGACAATACAGGTCTAGTGCATAGACCCAGAAGTGGAATCACTAGGCCCTATGGTATATCCATTTACAAAAATTTGATTTTTGCCCTCTAAAGTGATTACACCAATTTACACTTCTATCAGCAGGGTTACTACTTCCCCACATCCTGGTCAATATTTGTACTTAGACATTTCCTTTTATGCCAATCTAAAAAATTAAAAGTTATATCTCATTTTTGCTTTAATTTACATTAACATTAACCCAATTAATAGTGTAGATGGAAATGTCGCATAATTTTTATTGACCATTTGGGTTTTTTCCTCTCTGAATTGTCTGCATATCTGCATCCTTTCTCCAATAGGTAATATAGGTAATATTTTTTTCCTTAGTAATCTGTAAAAGCCTTTCTAATTCTTATTCATTCCTATTCCCTCTTTGACAACTCTGTCCAAAGAAATCTCCTGGACTTAAAGAAATTTTCATCACTCTTGAAACACTTTTTATTCAGCATAGAACTGAGTATATACTAATGCTGACAAGTATCCCAATCTCACAGAACATCCAACATGAAGATTTGGCACCTTATCTTCCAATGTGGAATGTATGGTATCTGTTCTGTTCTTGGTCGTGGGGTCTCAGGTGGAACTAATGAAACAGAAAAAGTTCCAGTTTTACATATTATTTGCATTTCCATGGACATTTGACATTTACACTTCCATGGACATGCTCTTTAGATCTGCTTTCAGATTAGTGGATTTATAGGATATTTCTCAGAAATGCTGGGTAAATTTGGGAATTCAACATATTAATAAGCAAAACTTCATAGTTTCTTATGAAAACTTCTTATTTCTATAAATAAGAAATACATAAATAAAAATATATACAATGACATTTTGAATAATATCATTGCACTTAATCTATTTGATATCACAATCTCACTGGGACGGTCTTTTGGCCTCATAAAGAACAACAACAACAGCATGCACAAATTCTTATCTTCAGAAATATAATGCAAACCAAACTGCAGAAGCAACAATATGCTCCTTTACAATCAGTTACACAGAGAAATGTGTATCAGAGCAGTAACTTCAACAACCATATGTTACATTATGGGAAATTTTATTATTCAGAAATGCATTTTCCATTTTGGGGGGAGGAAGTCACAATAGGAATTTCAATTTATAGCCACTGAAGATCACTCCTATATGGAATCACTGTCCAAAAAAGTGAAGTAATGACTGAGAATATGTAGGAGATAAGATAGGCAGGCCTATAGCAATTGGGAAAGGAATTCAATTTTTCCAACAAATCTTTGGGAGACAAAGCTGAATAAAATGTAGTGCTCTTCAGTAGTGACTGAGGATAAGGCCTGAGCTCATGGGACTGGCACAGGCACAATCAGGACTAGCAAACTATGGATGCCAGGGGAAATTTCTCAAAAACAAGTTATCCAAAACATTTTCTAACATCAAGATCTAGGGCTTTCTGGATCTCTGTGGACATGAGAGTCTAGAGAATGGGATCTAACAGGCAGGATATAGGAGGTAGAAAGCAAATGTTCTGCTTTATCAAATTAGACAGGTATTTTATTTTATTTTATTATTTTTTGACAGGTATTTTAAACTTCAAATGAAGTATCAAAGATGTTTTAAGCTCCTTGATGTATTTTTTTAATTTCAAGTAGCAAGTGAATTTATGAAATGTTCTTTGAATTTAGAGAAAAGAGAATTCCACAAACTTTTTAGCTTTGGGGATTTTTTTAAAAAATCCATTCCTTTTGACTAGTGTGCAAAACTGATTTATTATATTCAGGTGAAAATATATGAAGCCTCTCCCATCCAGAGTCACCAAAACATTATTTTTTTTTTCAATTATCTCCATTCTTTAAATACAAATTTTTCTACTTTGGTGCCCTTCCAAAAAATGCCAAAGGACTTGCTTTTCTGGTCTTGTCCAAGGATTTTGTAATTGAGTCTCCTGGTATCAAACCCACCCACCCACCTCCTCCCAACCCCCCCCCCCCCCAACGCCTCACCATTGTAAATATCAGCAACCCTGCAGCTGACTAAAAATTACCAAACATCAATTTGTGGCCAACTGCCTACTTAGCGGACAGCATCCCAAGTAATGGGGAAAAAAAAGAAAGAAACATTATATTTAGTTGATTCAGTAATATCAACTTGCTCACAATAAATCAATTCTATAATTTCCTTCTCGTCCTCTAAATAGTTCTATGCTCTCCTGATTCTACAAGATACTTTCATAAAATATTTTTAAACCCCATTTAAGTTTCTTTGCCATCACATAAAGATGAAATGGAAAGAGTAAAACTTCTCAGCTTCTAGACAAACCCAACCACTACCACTACGTTGTTATATTTAATAAGATATGCATTTTAAATCGTTCTGTTTTTCCTTCCAAATTCCCCTCATCTGGGACAACCATTATTGACAATTTATTTTATATCCTTCTTGATATTTCAGTATATTTAAATATTTTAAACCTATGTAATCATATTACACATAACTCTTCTTTGACTTTTTTTACTCAATATACATCAGGCAGTTTTTCATTTCAGGACATCTAAATAGGTTTAGCATATTTGTTCAGCAGTTGCATATTTCACTTCTTTTCCTAACAGCCACTTAGAGCTGTATCTAGGAGGGAATAAGAAAAGAAAAAAAAAAATTGGGAGCACCTGGGTGGCTCAGATGGTTAAGTGTCTGCCTTTGGCTCAGGTCATGATCCCAGGGTCCTGGGATCAAGCCCCCCCACCCAGCTCCCTGCTCAGCGGAGACTCTGCTTCTCCCTCTGTCCCTTCCTCTGCTTGTGCACTCGCTCTCTCTTGCTCTCTCTCTGTCTCTCAAATAAATAAAATCTTTTAAAAAATAGAAAAGAAAAAATGTTCACAGGCTCTAATCTGCATAAAAATTATACATGCATGCAGGTAATAAAAAGCATATATATGTACACTCTGATGCTGTCAGCTAACAATGTAGTATTTCAGGTGGACACTCAGGATCTACAGAAGGCCCAAAGGATATACATTACTAAACAGATAGATGAAGTGCTGAACTGGATATGGCCTTCCTCTTATTCAAAGGATGCAATGTTTTGTCTGCCAAGAATCTGACATTTTGCTTAAGGGTAAAATGAGAAAATATTTAAGTAGGCATTAAAGGAAAGCAAAGAAACTTGAGTAATAGCAAAATACCAGCATGAGGACCACACAAATTAGTCCTAGGCCTCTAGGCAAAGGTCAGAGATTATAGAATAGGCCCATCAGAAATCATGGTTTTAAAAAACACAGACAGAAGTACAACACACAAGGGAAGCTTTTAGTCCAGGACTACTCACAAACTGTTTGTAGAAGAGATTGACAAAAAATTATCAGGTGGGAAAAATATCTGAGCAGATGATAGATCCTTTTGTGGCTGCCTCTAATGCCGAAGTACAGGCATATCAATAATTCAGCCTCTCACGCTGTCTAAAAACGTAAAGCAGAGTTGGTACAATTTAGTAAATGCCATCCATCCACAAAGCCCATACCAAGCCAATTTCCAACAGCCAATATTTTCCATCTTATTTTCTCTATAATATTTAGCTTTTTGCTTTAATTACACTTGATATTTGTAAAGAGAAAGCTGGCGTTGTAATAATTGGATAGCTTTTTTATCTATGTTGGCAGAAACAGAACTTTCTCTTATATTTGAAGAGCAATACAAAAGCAAAACTTCCTTTTCTCACCAACTCAATGCCAAAACTATCCTCTGAGTCACACCGTTTCTTTAAATCATGTTGTTCTGAAAGTTGAGATGTGTTATCTTAAACCTGCTGCCAGGATCCTCCTGTTCCTCAGTACCAAAAAACTCCCAGTGTCAGTTCATGCTTCTCCAAGACATTCTCTCTTTTTCTCCTTTCTTTTCTCCTCTACTTCCTTCTGATAGGCCCACTTTTTTCTTTCCTTCCTTCTACCCTTCTCTTCCTCCTCTCTCTCTTTCTGTCTCTCTCCCTTTATCTCTCTCATTCTTGATCCAAGACAGCAAAGGAAACACAACCTTTTAAAATTATAGATCCAAAAATTATAGAACCAAAAGAAATACGGCAAAGTAATTCTCCTCCTACCCATTTTTTTTTCTGGAAAATAATTCTAGACTGAGCTTCAGACACGCAGTGCAATTGTTTCAGCTTTAAGGGAAAAAATTAATCTCCTAAAAGGAAAAAAAAATGTTTGTGTTGAATTAAAATTTAAATATTTATAAAAGATATTCACTGGAGATGAAGTTTTATTTATTAATACTAATCAAATAGAAATGTATATTCTTAAATTTTCACATCATTAAGTACTTAAAATTGCATCGTGAAATCTTGGAAAGGTACACTGTTTGATACATAGTAAAGGCATAATGAGTTGACTGGACAGTATTCAAATATGTATCTGTTAAGGGTTGTTAAAAAGCAGGTTTCCTAAGTTCTCATTATCTTAAGTTATTCTTAGCATTTTTCAAGTACCAGCAACAATCCTTAAATTTTTAAAATTCATTTTGCAAGCAAAATAGATAATGCTACCAGTACACAGCTACCAAACTTTCCATTTATGTACTCAAAATACCTGTTTTGAAAGGACAATTACCTGTTTTCAGTCACAACTTAGGTGTAAATCTCTAAAATTTTAGCTGACAGGTTTTACTATGTAATAAAACATGTCAAATTCAAACTGACAAGTGGATTTCATTTTTGGAGGGCTTTTCCTCACACCTTTTTCCATTAGAATACAAGTACTACTTAGCCATATGATTTTCTGCAAAACTTAACCAAAAATGTAAAACATAATGCATGTCTCAACATCTTCGCACTTACACGGAAGGCTCTGGGGGGAGGGGAAGCCTTGCTAAATTCAGAAAAGTGTACTGTCTGTAAATGAAGAGGCTGCCAGCTTTCATCTGTTGTCTTTCTTTAGGTGCATGGCTGCCTTCTAAACCTCCACTGAGGCCAGCTACCCCATGTCTGGTTGCATCTCTGAAATTCTTCAATTACTCAGTTTGTGGGTTTAGAATATCGCATTGTCCAGCCACACTTATTCAAAACATCTGATCTGGACACAGAGAGATGTCAGCCGGTGATCTTAACCAGAGTTTGCAGCTTGTCTTTTAATGGAGATCTAGAGAGATGTAGAGTGCAATCATCCCATTAAGTATGCGCATGGACCATTTGTTTAATCAAACTGGAAATCATAAGATAATGAATTATGTTAATTTGTTTTAAGTCACAATTGATACTGGAAATAAATACTAAATGGCAAGTTATATAAACAGTAAAGTGTTCTTATTGTGGATATTTGCTCCAGTTTGGTGAGTGGTGAGACAGTAAGATAAAGTTCACTGAAAATGTGTTATGTGTGTATGCGTGTGTAAAATTAATCTATTCCATCACTCCAGTCATTAGCATAGGCATTAAACAATAAGAATTAGTACTCTTACAACAAAACTTCTTAATTTTGTGTCATAATTCTTAGATAAAAAGAAAAAAGGATAAGCCTATATTTGCATACAAACTTTTAATTATTTAAAATTTTAACCTAACAATAGATATTTACAGTCTTAACTGTTCATACGATTGCCTCAACATTAAATAGAAAATGATATTTATTTATTACCAAATGTCTTATAACAAAAGAAAAGCTTTGCTGTTATTAAAAGTGGACCACTAGTGCCCCCTTCTGATACAAAAAATGAAGAACAATTTTTCCCTTAGACTTGAAAAGACACTCTATGCTAATCCTCTAAACAGCTGTTTCAAGTCAGATTTATGCCAATTCTTTTCTGATTTAATAATAAATCCCTCATTTATCTCCTAAAATGTTGAATATTCTGATGTTTTACTATTGTGAGTTATCTTCCTAGGAAACATTACAAAGTCAGGGAATCCTGTTAATTCTTCAACATAATCAAACGCCTCTATGCAAATTGAGCTTTAAAATTAATTCTGAAAAAAAATCTTTTAAAAAATATTTGATGTTTTATCCTCATTGGTTTTATATTTGATCGTGTGAAAGCTAATAAACCTGAATCTATACCTGCCTTAATCACATTAAATGTCATGTTACCTTGCTTTTCACCAAATTCAAGCTGATACTCACAGACACACTCATTCATTACATTCCTCTCTGACATACCATAAAGGGCAAAAGGCAGCATGATAGATTAAAAAGATATTGTGGTACAATATTAATTACAGTATCAGCACCTCTTTCTAGCTCAGACTGCATATAAATGTCTATTTTCATTTTTACATTCAGAATATACTTTGAGGGAGAATGGATTTATTGCATAGACATAGTAAATGGCAACTCTGGTCGGGTATTCTAATGGCACCAAGTATGAGCATACTAAAAAATTTGGAATCTTTGTCTTTAACCCAATTTAGTGTTTGTGCAATTATTTTTAGATTATGAGATTGGGAGATAATATACAAATCATAATGTGACTAGATATAGTAAAACAGAAACATTTACAAATTCTTCGTGAAACTAAAACTCCAAACATCATTTTTTAAAGGATTTGTTCTAAAAGGATAAAATAATATTTTTAACATGTGAAATATTAAAATAAATCATACTGTATTCTTAAATACAAATAGTTTTCTGCATGTTGGGCATATTGCAGTAAACTAGTACAAATTTCCATTAGTTAAAATTGCCCACAAAATAACAGTAACTTGTAACACCATTTAACTGTGTCAAAATAAAAATATTTAATATTTAGAATCAATTTTATCAAAATATGAATTTATATTCAAGGTCAACCTCAGATAAAATTTTACCTCAAGCAAAAACATCATGCTGAAACTTTAAGGGACTTGCTAAATAAATATTCCAGTTACCTGACTTGACACAAATCGTATGTTACTCCTCAAGTAACCTTATTTCATGAGGTTATTACCCATGTCTCATTTCATAATAATTTTGCTTTCTGGAAAATATAAGGACTTTGTGGGGTTTTTTTTCACTCCTTCCTACTGTCCACATTGCGGTGTGTTTCTTTTTCACTGACAGAGTTCAAGTTTCACACATGGAAAATGACAACCACTTTGATTTGGTGATACAAAACATCTGAATCCATCAGGAATAACTGGGTCTAGGGACAGGTTTTCAGTACTGTGTCTCAGACTGAGAAGCCCGTCTCTGTGAAACTACGAAAGACCCAGGAAGTAGCATCAAGGGGATAATTTCTGAATGGTATGTTTTTACTTATCAAATTAGTGACTCTCCTGTAGCTCATCCTTTTGGCCAGGAAGAACAGTAGGGTGAGGATTGCTGACTCTGCTAGTCATTCTCCTTCCCTGGGAATCTGACAGAAATCACTTATTGCTACTAAAAATCTGTGATGTGATCCAGATGTTTCCATTCCACTTTTTCCCTTCAGATCTTCAAAAATATACAAAGAAATCTCTCCATATTCAGAATAATAAATCAAATGAGAAAGCAATTTAAATTATAATCCTATTTTTAAGAAGCAATAATGATTGCATCCTATCACAGAAAAACTAAAATGTATTTGATTTCTAGCTTTAACTCTTTGACTGCATTTAATTATAGCCCTCATTTTATTATCACTACCAACAGCCATATGTGGGGCACCTTTGAATGCATTCTCTCTGACACTCGGAGGCCAATTCTCTCTGAATGCAAACTACACAAGTACAGCTGCAGAGTGCTGCTGCTAGTGTGCGGACACTGTATACACGCAATTGTTGCTAAGTTGCATTGCATTAATGAATATCCACCTCAAAAAAACCGGGCAGGCATGCAGGCTTTAAGGCAAATTTTACATTCTATTCAGAAATCTCGAAGTTGCTAATGACAATTCAGAAGGAAGAGAATCCCTAATATTTTAGTCATAAATGAAACAGTAATATGTATGGTTAAAATGTTGCTATTATAACCAAAAGGACTCCCAAAGAGAGAGCAAATGTGATCCATGTACATGGGAGGAAAATCATCTATACAGAGACTGAAATGTTCAGCCCTAAATTCCAATTCTTAATTCATATATACCAGTTATCCAAATGTTTAAAATATTTGGAAAAATAACTAGGCTTTCCCATTTATGTAAATATTTATAGAATTCATACAAATCTCCACTCTCCTAGTTTTATTATGTCTTCTCCAAGCTATATTCTATCTAAACTTGGTGGATTTGTGTAGTAAATACGAAAATCATACAATGGTATCCAAACAGGAAAAAACTGAAAGAAAAATGTGCTTCAAAAAATTAACAAATATAGCTGTTATACCTGTTAATGATGAATTCCAACTTTAAGTAAAGATTTTTCTCCACAGTAGATCGTGGGAGTTCATGATAACTATAGGTATGATCAAGGCTTATTTCAATGCTTTGAAATGTCAAATGAGTAATTTTATTCTCTTTTATTTTTAAACTATTTGCAGAGACAACACAAATTATATAATGTTACATTTATTTTAACCTACACTTCTTCCTTCATAAGGTTACTTGTCTAAACATTTCACTAACATTGTGCAATTTTAAACTGAGAAAAAGAACAAAGTTACAAGTGTGACAATTTATCAGGAATAGATTAAGTGACAGCTGTAACTAGAATCAGAATTAGTAGATTATTTTAATAGTTCCAGGAAGAGTATAATTTACAAAAGTACATTTGAATGATGTTAGGAAGATAGCATGAGAAATTATTTGCTTAGTACAAGATGATTTCTTTAAATTAAACTTTGATAATATTCTCTCCATTAGAATATTTTTTTAAGTGTAGAGATGTGTCTTCTGATTGAATAATTCAATTCATCATTTGATTCATTGACATGAGGGAAAAGTGAGTATTTCCTAAAGATTTTACTCATGTCATAGAATCTCTTTGCAAATTTATAATTTTTTAAAACTATCTTTTGATGGATTTATTGATTGCCCTTATCATAATTCTAAAGATACTGTATAAGCTTCCAAATGTTTTGATATATTAAATTGGCTGCATCTCATCTTTTTCATAACCTAATTTCTAACAAAGGATGTTGTGAAGCATAGATTCGTTATGTCCTCTTTATCAAATTCCCAAGATCGAGACATCTTTCCCTTTTTCCCTTCAAAAACTGCCTGAAATACTACTTCTCCAAGAAGTCTCAACTACTTAAGGGGCATTAATCCAAAATCACCTTGAGTCTAATATCTCAACAGTCAAAACTTACTCTACTACCAGAAATAAACAACCCACTTGACTTCAATATAAATTTATCTGTGATCCATGCTTTTTGTGAAACATCTTTCCTTATTCCTACCAGTATGTTCTTTTGTAATTCTCTCCATGTGAATGTCATTTCTTTAGATTAAAAAGGAAGAAAATCTTTCATAGGAACTACTTAACCCCTGTACAGTTATGCATGATTCAGGCCCTTATTAAATGACAACAGAGATTAAAAAAAAAACATTATTATTTTCATAAATGTTCCTGAAAAGGGATAACTTTGATTTGTGAATTAGACTGAATGCTAAGACAATGTTCAATTCCAAATTACACAATTTATACGCTTCTCTTTCTAAACATTCCTTCGTTGGTAAGAATAATCTGTTAGCCACTTATTATCCCATTTGACTTTTATAAATCATATGCATTGCAAGGCTAAATGTATTTTGCAGTCAGTTTCAATGCTTACGATGAGCAAAACCATGACTTACAAGGACTATAAAGAAATTGCATGACATCCTTACCCTCACAGCGATTACACTCTCTTTGAAAGCAAAATAATTTTTTTAAATTTTTTTTTATTTTATTTATTTATGATAGGCACACAGTGAGACAGAGAGAGAGAGGCAGAGACATAAGCAGAAGGAGAAGCAGGCTCCATGCACCAGGAGCCCGACGTGGGATTCGATTCCGGGTCTCCAGGATCGCGCCCCGGGCCAAAGGCAGGCGCCAAACCGCTGCGCCACCCAGGGATCCCCTGAAAGCAAAATAATTTTAATTAAAGCACAGTCTCTAAATTATGCTCTCATAGAGTATAGGAGATTCCTATAGTATCTTTTAAATTAAAACCATGCTTCCTTGTAATGGTCTCCAGTATAAGCCAAGAAGCTGATTCATTAGGTAAGGTCTTCAGGGATGTGAATGGCTATCGTGCCATCACATACTGAGTTTCTCTGGGCCTTGCAACATACCGCCTTCCATCCATCCTCCTAGGTGGGAACCCAATCGCTTACCCTGACACTCAGACCATGGACAAGACCATTACAAGGAAAAAAGTCAGGGTAGTTGTTTTCGGAATCATTATTATCAAGTGAGGCAATTTATGATTTGAGGCTCCCTTTGCAATGTGACTCCTGCATGAAACACATACTCTTGAAATTGAACTTGACTGCCCTACAGATGTTGGTATTTCCCCCATGGAGAAAGAGATGGGGCTGCTTCATTGACAACAGCAATTATTTTCCTCAGAAACATAACTTTTTGTCACAAGAGATCCTTAATCTCTACATCCTAGTTTCCCAATGGTGCTTTCTGGGGACCTAGGCTGCATGTGATAGTTAAAATGAGTGATACCAAGACCGAGGGTTCTAGGGATCCTGCTGCCCTGTGGATTCCATGGGATACCAAGGAGTTCAAAGCCGTGGGCTGAACCTTAAGAGGGAAAAGACATAGAGGGGCAAAAGGATGCCAAAGAGAGCAAGCAGGCCACATGAAGGTAGAGGGTGACCAATTCCAAGGTCGGAACAAGAGTACAACATCCACACTCAAGGCCAGCCATGGTGGTCTGTACAATGATACAGGCATATGTCTGAGAGAGGGTGGGTTCTGTTGAGACTAACATAAGAAACCAAATGTCCCGATAAAATTTAACTGATTAATTAATTAATTAAAACTATGCATTCAGTATTATATTTTCTAGGACAAAGGTAAAAGTTAGCTTTTCCATGAACTGATCCAGATGTGTTTTCCTCAGTAGAGTCAAAGAGAAAGAAAAGTGAGTGAGTTGCATAGATTTAGCAAGAGAGAAATAGAAAAATAGTAATTACTAGGCATGTAATAGGTACACCGAATGCTGAAAATGCAAACAAATACAAAGATTTGAGCTGTGTTACATTATTGACTTTAAGAATATTTTTAGAAATATCTATATTTATGATACACTCCAGTCTCCAGTTTGCTTCATGTTTTTTGGCTTGCTAAAGAAACAGAAAGAAGTCCCATAGTGTCTGCATCAACCAACCAAATCCTTTCTAATCCTGAATTGGAGGTTCAGAACCTACCAAAGTGGTCTACTCAAAGAACTAAATAAATAACCATGCATAAATGTGATAAATGAGCAAAAAAATAAATGAATAAAAGGAAAACTGGAGATCAATCTATAAATGAAGGCATGGTCAGAGAGGAATTTATAATTGAAAAATAAAATAAAATGTGACTTGAGAATACTTATGAATATAAATCTCCATGTGACCATTGAAGCTACAATTCTATAAATGCAAATACTCTGCACACAAAGGCAGTTATCAACAGAAATTAATATTTTACCACTATCATAGTTTCACCTGGAAAGAAAGTTCTTAACTGTATCCATGTCTAAGCAGCATCTCCCTAAGTGAATTTTGAATACACTCAAACAACATCACACAACAATTAGCCAAGTTCTTGAAGGACATTCATTCCAAGTATATCAGGGCTAGCAAAGGAATGACTGCTTTTTAACTGCAGCTCATCTCCTTGAAATGAATTGTTTTCTTGAATCCTCTGTTGGAACTTGTACAGTTGGTAGCATGCAGTTGATTGTTCCCAGCATTTACATGGATGTGTATGTGCTTGTGAGTGGCCACTATGTGTGAAGTCTAAGGGGACTGCTCCATGTTAATGAGAAACCAAGTAATTCCTCTAGCAGCATCTGGCATAAGTGTGAATCACATAATTTAAAGCTGTCTTATATGCCTGGTTTCAAATTTTAGGTCTTCTTTCTTTAAAACCACTTTAATCACTATAATATTAAAAGGAGAAAAGTGTTTTCCTTTGTGTTTCAAGTAGCAATCATAGATTGGGAAAGCCACCACCCCGTGTGCTCTGACGGTACAGAATGAACAACGCAAGCTCATATTGCTGCTTTCAGGACATCTTGAAAAGGCAGATATCCCACAGCCAGGTGCGTCATAATCTGACAGGAAGCCTCTCGTGAGCACAGGGCTGCAATCAGTAGGCAAAGTGATAGGTCACCCCAATACACTCTACTGCTGAACTCTTGCAATATGAAAGTCCA
This sequence comes from Vulpes vulpes, assembly GCF_048418805.1. NCBI lineage: Eukaryota > Metazoa > Chordata > Mammalia > Carnivora > Canidae > Vulpes > Vulpes vulpes. Next base: position 65,373,346 of record NC_132793.1, read on the forward strand.
CCTCATCAGACTCTGAGCTCTTTATTTTTCATACCATTCTTTGTAAAGATTATAACGGAGATGCTTCAGCAAAACTTTAAGAATTTGCTACCCACAGTTCTCATGAAAAAAAGAATAATAACGTGAAGTCTATGTCAAAGGTGCTTTTATTTGAATTAAATAAAAATAATCAACAGTATATTTTAATAATGTCACTAAGGTAAACCCATATCAAACCTTCATTTTAGCAATTCTGTGATTTTTCTTTTTTTTTCTGTGATTTTTCAAATCTGATTCATGCATAAAAAACATTTTCAGGAAAAAATAAACTCACAATTAACTTTAAAAAATGATTTAAATTGTCTCCCTTCTTGTGCCCCAAATAGGAACAGAAATGACCCATTTTTTAATCCCCTGTTTTTGGTTAAGATATTACAGAAATATCGGGCTAAGGATAGATTTTAAAAAGCAATAAGCTGGGTATTTCAAATGCCTCTAATGTATATTACTGTACATATCCATAACAAATTGATATGAAAACTTATAACATGCCTAAGAATCAGGAGCTCTCATTTAAAAGAGTACATTATTTTATGAGAATTATGGTGTGGTATCCAGACCCAGAGAACTTTGGAAAAAAATATATCTAATCTCAAATAGCAAAAATAAACCCCCCAAAACTGGTAGCAATGTGATGTATGTGGATGACTTTAGTAAATCCTATTTTTGTAGATAATGAGTTACAGAATGAAATTTTATTTTCCTAGTTAAAATGGTAAAAAAAATTAAATGGAGCTTGAAATGATCAGAGACGATTACATTAAAATCTTTTGAGGCTGAAATTTTTATGACTCAAGTTTCTTCAAGAACTTAACCCCTGAAACACTCTATTTGCAAGTGTTACCAGCTTTACTCTTAAAACAAGTCTTAATGTAGTAAGGATGGCTTTGTAAAGGCATCTTCCTTGTTTACTGAAAAGAGGATAAGAACAGAAACATGAATTTTCCTCCTAATCAGGACTCCCCCTGAAAATAATAATTAGCTGCTGAGAGGCAATACTGTCTTAGCTGTCAACAGCTCTAAAATCAGAGATACCGGTTTAATCATCTTAATATGACATGTGAAGTCCTCTTCAGGACCTAGAACGAGTATAACACAGATATAGCACTAATATAGATAGAGCACTAGTATAGAAAGCACCACGTCATTTTATTTTCCAGAAATAATCTCAGAATAAGGAAAAGTTAGAAACACTGGGAATTTTTTCAAAATCTGTAATTAGCACTCAAAATTAAGTAATGCTAAGTTACATATAAGGATTTTATTGAAAGGTTTAATTTTTCCCAAAACAGAGCTACCAGATAATTCTCATTGTGAAACTAAAGAGAAGACCCTGCAAGGTGTCCATTTATATTTGAAACATAGAAGATATTAGTGCCTGGAGAGATGGAAAAATATATTATAGGTCCAACAGAGCAACAAATGGACATAGTCAAATTGTGCAACAATCCTGATAAATCTGGGTATGCCGGGACATTCCGATTAGAAGAGGGCCAGTTCATCTAGTCAATTAGGACTTGCTCCTGGGCCATGAGCTGGAACTCAGAACACTAAAACCAAGGGTTTATTTGTGCTCCCTCTTTTTAAAAGAAAGAACATACTATCCAGGAGAATTC